>NC_059074.1:164680897-164980897 GCF_020497125.1 Mauremys mutica | reverse complement strand
ACTGCATTGTTTGTCCTTATGGTCTTCTAGGAACAAGGATCTTAAAATGAATATTTAGGGTTAATATCGAGATAAGCTATTCCTCTGAAAAAGTCAGACTACAACATGCTTTGCAGGCGTATTTAACCAATTCTGGAGTAATGGGCTTATCTAGGTATTCATACAGCCCCCTTCACTTTAGTATAGTATCTGAATACCTCTCAAGTATTTAAAAATAGATAACAACTGTCTCTCCCTCCCTCCTTCTCTTCCTTTGCCCATGGGAGAAGTAGATGGATTAGTTTGGTTTTGGTTTGTTATTGTTTATGCATCTAAATGGGTGTGCCTGGTGACTATAGGTGAAGAAATGGATGAGGAATAAATAGGGGCTTGGCTACACTGGAGAGTTGCAGCGCTGGTGGAGGCTTTACAGGAGCTGCAACTTAGGGTACGTCCATACTACCTGCCCGGATCGACGGGTAGCAATCGACTTCTCGGAGTTCAATATCTCGCGTCTCATCTAGACGCGTTATATCGAACTCCGAACGCGCTCCCGTCGACTCCGGAACTCCACCACCGCGAACGGCGGTGGCGGAGTCGACGGGGGAGCCGTGGACGTCGATCCCGCGCCGTGAGGACGGGTAAGTAGTTTGAACTAAGGTAGTTCGACTTCAGCTACGCTATTCGCATAGCTGAAATTGCGTACCTTAGTTCGACCCCACCCCTAGTGTAGACCAGGCCTTAGTAACTGTCCACACCTGCAAGGCACATCCAGCGCTGCAATTCCCTGGCTGCAGCGCTGGCTGGACACCTGGTCTGCTTGGGGTATAACGAGTGCTGGTAATGCAGCGCTGCTTGTCAAGTGTGGCCACACACCAGCGCTGTTATTGGCCTCCAGGGTATTAGGAGATATCCCAGAATGCTTTTAACTAAATTACTCTCTTTGTTTTGTTATGATGCCTCTCTTTGTTTTGTTGTGAACTCGGGGCTCCGGGAGCTGCTTATCTAAAAAACAAACACAGCTCCTGTTTGCTGTGAATGAGGCAGGCAGGGGGATGAATGTCTACAGCTAGTGTTTGCTTGAGGAGAGAAACAGCAGGGGGCGGGGAGAGGGAGAAAGAGAGTCCGTTGGAGCAGCTGCTTATCTGGTCTGCAGGCTATTTGCAGTTAAGAGTGAATGAGGGGTCGAGGAAATGGTCAAATTTTGCAAGGCAGGGAGCTGACACAGAATTTGCAAGGCAGGCTTTGCAAGGCAGGGAGCTGACACACAGTGTTGGCTCCAAAAATCCACTCTCTCTCTCTCCCACTCCCTGTCACACTCCACCCCACCCCCCTCTTTTGAAAAGCACGTTGCTGCCACTTGAACGCTGGGATAGCTGCCCATAATGCACCACTCCCAACAGCGCTGTAAATGCTGCAAATGTGGCCACACTGCAGCGCTGGTAGCTGTGAGTGTGGCCACACACCAGCGCTTTCCCTACACAGCTGTAGGAACACAGCTGTAACTCCCAGCGCTGCACATCTGCAAGTGTAGCCATGGCCTAGGTCAAAGAGATGAGTGTTGTGATTAGTTCTGAATTCGGGGAGACCTGTGGTCATTCTTATCTCTTGCAAGAGTGAATTCAATAGTCTTGTAAAGTCCTGCATTCCCAGGCTTCTCTTTGCTGTTTCATTGTTCGAGTGGAACATAGCTGTAGCAGGAGATTATATATTATACTTGTGGTGCAAACAGCATCAGTGAATATTGAGTCAATAAGACAGCGTGATTGGCTAAAGATTCCATGGCTACTTTCCCCAAGAGAGCAGCTGCAGACACATCACTGGTGGAAGAAGGGGAATGTTTTGGGCTTTTTTTTTAAATAATTGTAATTATTTTGAGTCATTTTAAAAATGATTAGTACAAGGGAGAAAACTCACAGCATTTCACAATCTTGTTGGTCATTCATAAGTACCACACACAAATAGAACCCTAATTATAAATGAATGTCTGAGTGAGGAGATGTGTGTGAGTGTGAGTGTGTGATTGAGAGAGAGAGAGAGAGAGAGAGAGAGAGATGCATCCACCGCATATCTGTGAAATTCATCCCTGTGCAGAGAGAAAACACAAGGGCCATACATCACTTAAATCCTTCTTTAGCCCTTGGCTAGCCCCTTACATAGGTGGGTTTCACTCTGTTATTTGATAAGTGACCAGAAAAAATGGAAACCTGAACAATAACGGGATTAAAAGCAGCATACAACAACGTGCATATTTTTATTTATTTTGGGTTTCCATTGCATAGTTCTTGAGTAAAGAAAATTAATTTCTCTAGAATTTACAGTAGGAGTTGCATCTTTATCCTGTAGGGTAAATTGTTTCTTTTCTGGAATTTGCATTAAAAATGTGGTGATACTAAGTTATCCTCCATGTCTGGAGTAGATCACACACTTGAATCATCAGGGACACAAAATACCAATGCAATATTTACTGGAGTCATATCAAAGATCAAAAGGCGTCCTTTCCCATATCTTCTGGCTCCAACGTCATTGACACTGGTTTTCCATCTGTATAACTCCACTGACTATCCTTGATTTACACCAGAAAAGGGAACTATTGGGCCCCCTTTCAGCAGCTAGACATAAGTATCACAGAAAATAAAAGCTGGGCACACACAAGCAACTGAGGCCCTGATTCATCTAAGCACATGCTTTACTTTAAGTACTTAAATCCCATTGAAGTAATGGGATTTAAGCATATGCTTAAAGTTAAGCATATTCTTTAGTGCTTTGCTGAATCCAGGCCTGAAAGATTACAAGTGTATTCATACGGACCCAAGTTCTGCCTGCAAACTCACATGCACAACTTCTAATAAATCATGTGCATCTTAAGACAAAATTTGACCCACAAACTTGATTTTTGTAAGATATTTAGGCTTGGTTCCTCATAGGTATTTAGGTACCTAGCTCTTATTAATTTCATTGAGAGTTAGGCAGCTAAATACCTTTGAGTATCTGGGTGTTAATGAGAAAAATCACAGTTTTACTTCTCATTTTAGATCCAGCATAGTTCAAAATTACCCCAGAGTGGTTACCCTGATTGGTTCCAAAAACTGTCTGACGGGAGACAAAAACTTTGACCAACTGATGTTCACAGCAACATTATCAATCAAAATATAACCAAATAAATCAGCACATTCCAGAGTATTTTCTGCTAGGTTTCATTTTTGTCAAGTAAATCATTTTAAACTTAGAGCCATCTTCTGCAGTTCACATCAGGCTTACTTATTGCCTGGGGCAAACAAGATGCGTACACAGTATCATAGCATCCTTTAGGTAATACACACAGCATGGCTAGGGAATATCATCATATCTTAACAATTTAGGAGCTGAAGGGGAGAAACTTTAATGCTTCGCATGTATTTACTTTTACAACATGCCATAAAGATTAAAAATACATTGTACACAAGTGCAGTATTTAATGTAGCACTTTAATTACATTCAAGTGTGTTACTAAATAGTCTTGAGAAAACCTTAATGACCAGCTGTTCTACCCCCTTCCCATATGTCAGAAATGGTTTCAGAAATCACATTCTGGGACAGTAAGGTTGTATAATTAGACAGTGTATAGTTAACACTTCTAGATTTTCCTCTTAAATTGTGGACCCTTTTCACTAACATATTGTGGGTTGGTGCCAGTTTGGCACAATACAATTATGCAATGTGCCAAACTGCAACTGAGATGTACAAACTCTGAGACATGTTATGATCGCACCATTATCTTTTTATATCTTTTTCATCATTAGGACTGGATGCTTTTTGCGTTAAGTAAGATCCAGACTTTTATGGCTGACAAATAAACTTAGTAAATAGGACTATACATTTTTAATACTCCTTTCATAATGCAATTTGTCTCATCAGAATTAGACGTTACTATAACCCTGCATCAGTTTTAACCAAAAAAAGCATCATTCCAAGAACATCAAATACATGCAAAAATTCCGAAGGAGATGCTTCTGCTTAAGAGGCTACTTTTCTTGGCTTGTGTTCAGGAAGGTACTGAAACACATGCCTAACTTTAAGCACACATGCAGGGCTGTATTAACATATAGGCAAACTAGGCACATTTTAATGGGGAACAGGGCCCAACAAACAACTGTACAGTACACACACAGTGGCTGGGTTGGCCAGACATGAGTGGTGCTCACCAGCGGTTCTCAAACTTTAGCAACCCGAGGGCCCCCCTTTTGATTTAAAATTTTACGTGGACCCTCAAGCCCTCCCTCTCCCCTCTGGCCCCGCCCCCACTCCACACCTTCCCCCAAAGCCCCATTCCCACCCCACCTCTTCCCACCCTCACTCCACCCCTGCCACTCCTCTTCCCCGCTTCTTCCTGCCCCCTCCCGCCCAGCACGCCCCATCCCTGCTCCACCCTCTCCCTTCCAGTGCCTGCTGCACACCGCTGAACAGCTGTTCCATGGCATGCAGGAGGCACTGGGAGGAAGTGAGAGGAGTTGATCAATGGGGCCGGTGGCCCTGGACATGATTCTGCCACCTCCCCCGAGTGCGCCCTGTCCCTGCTCCTCCCCCTCCCTCCCAGTGCCTCCTGCACACCACTGAACAGCTATTCCCCGGCGGTCAGGATGTGCAGGGAGGGAGGGAGGAGGAGTTGATCAGCAGGGTCCGCGGACCCCAGTTTGAGAAACGCTGTGCTAAATCACAATGCTACATGCTCTGGTTTGGCCCAGCTGTCCCTCCAAGCACTAGCAGGGTGAGCAGCCGATCCTAGCGTATCCACAGCTGTTTTTTGTTATTCGTGAGAAGGTAGGACCCAGAAGTGTACGTTGCCTAGGGTCCAATGATGAGTTAATCCAGCCCTGAGCACACGAGTATTGTGTGAGATTGCTCAGATGCTTAAATTTAAACGTATGTTGAACTGGGGATTTAAAATGCTTATTCCAAACAAAACACAAGAAATCTTTTTAAAAAGAAGTACATGGACTGCTCCATCTTTCAACCCAATAGCATCCCATTCACCCCAACATCTAAAAAAGACAATATGTCTCTTCTGGGATGATTATAAGATTGCCAGACAAAACACATCCACAATTTCCAGTGGAGGGGAGTTTATGTGAATCTTTTAAGATCAAGCCACAAATATACGCTGCACAGCATTTTTGTTTTCAAAAAGTGGGGGAGGGGAAAAGCTCCACTGTTCTGCTAAGAGAGATTTACCACATTTTTTTCAAAGCTTGAATTTCCAAAGACTTATTTAGATGTAAGCAATGACAGCTGTAATCATGTTTTAAATCTTGCTTTGTATCCTTAGTTATAATGTTGTTCAATTAATATTCAGAATAATGGAAGTGATGTGCCCCTTTGAAAAAGACTTGAATGCAGGCCAAAGCTTTGGGAAACTGATTCTCAAGAGGATTAATCAGCATTTAAAACTTGCATTAATAAAAATCTGATCTTCTACTGTGTGGCGTGCATAATACTTTTCGTTTTTAAGCATTTTATTTTAATAGTGTGGTATGCTATGTCCTGATTTTTAAAGGGATTTAAAAAATCTAACTCCTTCAAATCAATCCTGCTTTGACCCCTGTCCATTCTTTTACTGAATATAAAAATATTAAAGAAATCTTATATCTGCACAAAATACTTCCAGAACTATAGAGAAGTGGGAGCATTTGGTAATAGACATTATCTGGGTGTTGTTTCCAGAGGAATTTATGTTAGGAAAAGTTATTAATTTAATATAAACCTAATTGAGACACAATTATTTAAAAGTTTGGTGTTAACATTTATCATGAAAACATGTGGAACCATAACCAGGACTTACATTTTTAAGCATTATGTTATAAGGAATGTTACTGTATTCAATACCGAACAGGATTGAGCCTACAACTGAAAGACAAACCTAATCTACAATTTGTTTTGTTTTCCTGATCTTATTAATGGGTTAGCGAAACAAGAGGATTTTGTATAAAGTTTTGAGTATAAATTCAATTCTACTAAGCCAGCTAATTTATCCTGCTAATGTCTTGGTAATTAGCAAAATAGTTTTTGTTTTATGTCAAATGCATTTTATAAACACTTGAAAAAAATTCTTTCTTATGAAGAGCATCATTTTTGTATAGTAAAAGTCTCACCCGTGCTCCTATGATGTGAAAAAGTCTAGTTGAGAAATGCTTGTATCCAGACTCATCTTATTAAAGGGCAACAGTTTGTGCTGTAAGTACCATCTGCTTTTACTTTGTTACAGACCCAATTTGAACTTCAGTTCATCATAAAAGTGATAGGTCTCCTAAATGGTGCCAAAGGTTGATTTACAATATATTTTTTTTAAATCCTTGCTGTCTTTTATTAAAATAATTACATGGGTTTTAAAAAATCATAACTGTAAAGTGTATTTTATCAAGTGGAATGTCAAAAATTATAACATCTAATGCACAAAACATTCTGATTGGATTCAGATAGATCACAAAGGAAAATGTATCGCAAAAACAGGACTCCTTCACATACAGTGAACACAAAACCAAACTGAGATATGCAGCATACATCAGGCCCTTCGGTTGAGGGGGTGTTAATTTGGTTTAAAATTTCCTTGGACTTTATCAGTGTTTATTCCAAAATTTAAAAAATGGATGAACAAAATTGAAGACAAAGGGGAGTGGGATGGGTGCCTGGAACTCGCAATGTAGCAGCTGAGGGAGCCTCCATCTTCCTGAAGGTCTGTCACTGTAGTGGTTGAGTGGTTTCACCTGCCAGGAACCGACTTCCTGCCCGTCTCACTTCCCCACTGCAGAGCAGCAGCTATCAAGCCAATGTTATTCTCCTCTGCTCAGGTGCACTGTGCCATCCAGCAGGGCTCTGCAAAGGGATATTAAGCTGCCCTCTCTTTCTGGAGTGGGGAGCCAGGTCTAGGGAGTTCTGGCACTTCAAAAATTTGGGTGAAAGTTGGTTAAACCCAAAGAATGGCTATTGTCAAACCTGGGAATTTTGGGGGGAAAAATTGGCAAAAACTGAAAATGAAGTTCCCTAAGCATAAGAGTTTGCAGCTATGGTACAGCCTCCGTTGGTTGGAGCTGCATACCTTCAATTAGTCAATTCAATCCATAGTCTAGGAGTATTCTTGGATTCCTCACTGCTCCCTTAGCATCATCTGTAGTAATGATTTCTATCTCCAGGTGGCTAGAAAAGTGTCTCATCACTGCAGATGGTGATGTGACCTCAGTTATTCAAGCCTTCATCTCCTCTCAGCCGGACTATAGAAATGTGATGTACCTGAGCATGAAGTCTTCAGCATTGAGGAACCTCCAGCTAGTACAGAATGCTGTAGCATGTCACTTCCTCATCTATGTGTATAATAGGTGTGACGTGCATGTATAAGTTTGGGCCAAAGTCTGATCTCAGTTGTACTGGTGTTAATCTGGAGTGAGTCTGTTTAAGTGAATTTATATGAGTGTTACCAAGAACAGGATCCAGCTCAATGGGACTGCTCAAGTGAGTAGGGGCAGCAGAATTGGTCGCCAACTTTCTATGCCCACTAAAAGGATGGTAGCAGTGATATGTATAACACTATAGATAGGGCCCTACCAAATTTACAGCCATGAAAAATGCATGACTGACTGTGAAATCTGGTCTCCCCCGTGAAATCTGGCTTTTGTAGGGGGGTCGCAGTATTGCCACCCTTACTTCTGTGCTCCCTTCAGAACTGGGCAGCCAGAGAGCAGTGGCTGCTGGATGGGCACCCAGCTCTGAAGGCAGCACCATCACCAGCAGCAGCACAGAAGTGAGGTTTCAGAGTAGCAGCCGTGTTAGTCTGTATCCGCAAAAAGAACAGGAGTACTTGTGGCACCTTAAAGACTAACAAATTTATTTTAGCATGAGCTTTCGTGAGCTGCAGCTCACTTCTTCGGATGCATAGAATGGAACACACAGACAGGGGATATTTATACATACAGAGAACATGAAAAGGTGGAAGTATGCATACCAACAGGCAGAGTCTAATCAATTGAGATGAGCTATCGTTAGCAGGAGGAAAAAAAACTTTTTGAAGTGATAATTAAGATGGCCCATAGAAGGTGTGAGGAGAACTTAACATAGGGAAATAGATTCAATTGGTGTAATGACCCAACCATTCCCAGTCTTTGTTTAGACCACAGTTAATAGTATCTAGTTTGCATATTAATTCAAGTTCAGCAGTTTCTCTTTGGAGTCTGTTTTTGAAGTTTTTTTGTTGCAAAATTGCCACCTTCAAGTCTGTCACTGAGTGGTTAGAGAGGTTGAAGTGTTCTCCCACTGGTTTTTGAATGTTATGATTCCTGATGTCAGATTTGTGTCCATTTATTCTTTTGCGTAGAGACTGTCCGGTTTGGCCAATGTACATGGCAGAAGGGCATTGCTGGCACATGATGGCATATATCACATTGGTAGATGTGCAGGTTTTACAACCTATCCTTAAAGAGGATCTCTCACTCTCACAGATCTTGGGAGACAGGCCAGTCCTCCCTTATAGACAGCCTCCCAACCTGAAGCAAATACTCACCAGCAACCGCACACCATACAACATAAACACTAACCCAGGAACCTATCCTTGCAACAAAGCCCGATGCCAGCTCTGTACACATATCCATTCAAGTGACACCATCATAGGACCTAATCACATCAGACACGCCATCAGGGGCTCGTACACCTGCACATCTACCAACGTGATATATGCCATCATGTGCCAGCAATGCCCTTCTGCCATGTACATTGGCCAAACCGGACAGTCTCTACGCAAAAGAATAAATGGACACAAATCTGACATCAGGAATCATAACATTCAAAAACCAGTGGGAGAACACTTCAACCTCTCTAACCACTCAGTGACAGACTTGAAGGTGGCAATTTTGCAACAAAAAAACTTCAAAAACAGACTCCAAAGAGAAACTGCTGAACTTGAATTAATATGCAAACTAGATACTATTAACTGTGGCCTAAACAAAGACTGGGAATGGTTGGGTCATTACACCAATTGAATCTATTTCCCTATGTTAAGTTCTCCTCACACCTTCTATGGGCCATCTTAATTATCACTTCAAAAAGTTTTTTTTCCTCCTGCTAACGATAGCTCATCTCAATTGATTAGACTCTGCCTGTTGGTATGCATACTTCCACCTTTTCATGTTCTCTGTATGTATAAATATCCCCTGTCTGTGTGTTCCATTCTATGCATCCGAAGAAGTGAGCTGCAGCTCACGAAATCTCATGCTAAAATAAATTTGTTAGTCTTTAAGGTGCCACAAGTACTCCTGTTCTTTTTACAGAAGTGAGGGTGGCATGGTATGGAGGGTGATGTCACTTTTTGGGGGTGGCAGGGCCAACCATATGGGTGGGCACTGTAGTCAGTGGGGGTGCTGTGGTTGCGCACCACCACACCCACACAGCCAGCCCAAGGCCCCTTTAACCTCCCAGTGCTGGGGATGAGCAGGGCTGGGGGTGCCCTGGCCGGGGGCTCCTACTGTGCACTGGGCTCCAGCTGCTAGTCCCAGACAGGCTGCAGAGGGACAAGACTTCCTTTTCCCCTTCACGGGCCGCTCCTGGGGCCGGGTCAGACTTACCTCCAGTGGGGGCACGTAAGTAAGGGTGGCAATACCGTACCATGCCACTCTCATTTCTGTGCTGCTGCTGGCAGTGGTGTTGCCTTCAGAGCTGGGCTCCCAAACAGCAGTTGCCACTCTCCAGCTGCCCATCTCTGAAGACAGCAGCAGCAGCGCAGTAATAAAGGTGGCAATACTGCAACCACCCTACCATAGCCTTGCAACTCCCCTCATGACCCCTTTTTGGGTCAGAACCCCTACAATTACAACACTGTGACATTTTATGCTTGAAGAAGACTTCCTCGATCTTTTGTTGAGGACTTGCTCAGAAGCTACCAGAAGCAAACTTTCCTTCTTGATTGCTAGACTCTGCTCTGCCCTGGGTTCTATTTTATCCAGACCATCCAAATTTAGGCTGGACAGGTTGGGGTTAAGATGAAAGATTATGATGTGGGCCCATCCCCATTATGACCCAACTGGAGTGACAGAATCAAAGATTTGTATTTTAAAGACAGGAACGTTGAGGGAGGAACAGTGGCCAATGAAAATCAAAATAAAACGTATCCAGAAATTAGGCATATCTGAGATAGTTTTCATAAAGACTGAACACCTGCAGCTCCCATTAGAGCAGGGGTTCTCAAACTGGGGGTCAGGATCCCTCAGGGGGTTGCGAGGTTATTATGTGGGGGGTCGCAAGCTGTCAGCCTCCACCCTAAACCCCGCTTTGCCTCTAGCACTTATAATGGTGTTAAATATATAAAAAGGTGTTTTAATTTATAAAGGGGGGGGGGTCACACTAAGAGGCTTGTCATGTGAAAGGGGTCACCAGTACAAAAGTTTGAGAACCACTGCATTAGAGTCAGTGCTTATTAGTATTTAATTGTTGTATTTTGGTAGCACCAAAGAGTGCCAAATGTGTCCACGGCCCCACGTTGTGCTAGGCCAGAGGTGGGCAAACTACGGCTCGCGGGCCACATCTGGCCTGCGGGACCCTCCTGCCCAGCCCCTGAGCTCCTGCCCTGGGACGCTAGCCCACGGCCCCTCCCCTGCTATTCCCCCTCCCTCGCAGCCTCAGCTCGCCCCACCACCAGCACAATGCTTTGGGTGGTGGGGCTGCGAGCTCCTGGGACAGCGCAGCTGCAGGGCCCGGCCTGACCCAGTGCTCTGTGCTGTGTGGTGGCATGGATGGCTCCAGCCAGGCACCTATCCTGGTGCTCTAGGCGGCATGGCTTGTAGCGGCGCCACCCACCAGTGCTCCAGGCAGCACGGTAAGTGGGCAGGGAGCTGGGGGGTGGTGGTGGTTGGATAGAGAGCAGGGGATTTCGGGGTAGTGGTCAGGGGGCGGCAGTGTGGCTAGGGATCGGGGTGGTCAGAGGTCGGGGAATGGGGGGGGTTGAATGGGGGCAGGAGTCTCGGGGGGACAGTCAGGAAGGAGATGGGGGGATTGGATGGGGTGATGGGGGCAGTCAGGGGCAGGGCTACTGGGAGCGGTCAGGGGAAAGGGAGCAGGGGGGTGGATGGAGCAGGGGTTCCGGGGGGGGGGGGTTGTCAGGGAACGGGGGGGTTGGATGGGGCAGGAGTCCTGCGGGGGAGGGGGGGCGGTCAGGGGGTGAGAAGCAGTGGGAGATAGGGGCCATGCCTGGCTGTTTGGGAAGGCACAGCCTCCCCTAACTGGCCCTCCATACAATTTCCAAAACCTGATGAGGCCCTCAGGCCAAAAACTTTGCCCGCCCCTGTGCTAGGCACTGTACAAATGCATAGTAAGACTCAATCCCTGCCCCAAAGAGCTTTAAATAGACAAAATAAACAAAGGGGAGAGAAAGGAATTATTAGTATTTTCATTTGGCAAACAAAGACGCAATTACTGTCCTGGTTCAGCAAGGTACAGCAATGGGGCTGCTTACATGCTTGCAGTTAGACGTGTGCTTAAGTGTCCTTCCTCCCAGAGGATGCTCAGCTTAAAATTAGACCAAGTGAATTTTGTCAGAAATTCAAGAAAAATGAAAATACTGGTGGTAGCAGGTACTTACATTTAGCCTAATCCTGCAGCAATGTTATTTGCTAAATGGAATTATGGTACATTTTCTGAACATTAGTAAGGCTCGAAATCCACAATATAAAATGTAGATATAATAGATACAATGAATATGTATTCATTTTGTCCATGTTAGCTGATTATTCTGGAACACAGATGATGCTTTTCATAAAGCAGAGTCTTAGAATGCTACCTCCATAATAAAGTTATTGTTAATACCCTAATTAGTTGGGAAGTGATCCTTTTGAGGGTTAAGTGTTTTTTTATGCCATGTAAGTCTGCATTGTACTTGGTTGGCTGGCTTTTTTTCTCATTACCAATTTGTACTTGGGTTTGGCTGTACAGTGCTTATGTGCAACAAGAGAGACATATATAAATAAATAAAATAAATCAATAAATCTGACTCCAAACTCACACAGAATCAATAATACATACTTCCCTTATTTTCCCCTATGTCTTGTTGTATCTCTGAAGATCATGTTTGTAGATCACATTTGTTGTAGTAAGTTTGTCCTGCCAAGCTAACAGATTTCTAAAAGGCTGAAACTATCCCGTGAGGTATATTTTGAAAAAATATGCAAAAATAATATTCTATATTCTGGGAATGAATTAATTTTGTTATTTTTCTTCCCCTTGGCAGTCTCCTTTTGCCATTTTCAATGCTCTTTAGGCATGTACTTTAGAAAGACCACATCCGCAGTTGAATGGTTAAGCAAAGGAAACTAACACAAATAATCACTTTCTAGTACTTCAAAATATTCTAATTTTTTAATGGAGAAAATGCATTCTTAAATTAAATGTGCATAATAAGTAATACTAATAATAAGAAGAAAGTGGGAAATGTGAGAATGAATGTCGTGTTGCAAGCAAAATGCATTTGATTTGCTGGGTATAAAAGCTGGTTGAATCAGTAAGAATCAGTGGGGGGAAAAATAAAGAGAGAGAACCTCATAATGCTTATAAATTGTCCATAATTGTATGGATTTTAAATATAAAAAGTTGGCAGTGGCAAAAGCTAAAAGCCATTAGGAGAGATACCATTGTGCAATACATCAGTAGCAGCAACTTTTAATCTTAGGGAAAATCCTAACTAGAGTTTTTTAAAATGTTGATAACTATACTTGAGTCTTGTCTTGATGTTTACTACAATGCTGGTATTGTTCAGAATGACATGGCCTAATGCATATATGAATCTTGTTTGAAAAGAGCTACTAATTAACATGAATAGTCTTCTTCTGTGAAGGTCGTTTATTGCAAAGTTCATTTTTCAGCTGAGCATTGCTAAAGTAGTCACCCCTCGGTAACAGCCATTAGATTAAGAGACTTAGGTCTGTTCTCTTCCTGACACTGGGTCAGGATTTTCGAAGAAAGTCTCTTCCACGCCAAGAAGCCCTTAAAATAATATTTGAATAGGAAAAGAATGGATGTAATTACATTGTAAATATTTCTGTCATTATTGAATTAATGAAGACCACTCTGTTCATTTCTGAAAACACATTTTCCTAATTTGATGTCCCAGCTCAAATCTTTCCCTATGGGATCTTGGATTTCATCAATCATAACGATTAATTAAAACAGAGGGATACTGAATATTCAGCTTTAGGTGTGTGCATATGTTCACCTATGGCAAAATATTAGAGATGTCATGCCATGGAGCCTTTATTTCCCCCTTCGGTGACCTCCGTATGGTTTTTACTTCTTCAAGATCACATGGGTTTCAAACAGCTGTTGTTCACCAGCAAACAAAAGGAAATTTCTTAGGGTTTCACCCTGCAAGATGCTGACTGAGCATTCTGGCACTGATTCAGTAAAGCACTTAAGCAGCTGCTTAACTTTAAGCATGGGCGGCCCAGCATTTATGTTTAAATGCATTGCCGGATTGAGCTGAGAGGGCTCAGCACCTTGCAGGATCAAGCACTCACTGAAAGCATAACTCTCACCCTTTCTACCCTTCCAGTAATTGAATTCAATGGTAAAGTGTACACTAGGATCCAAAATCAGGAGGAGCTGTGCCTGTGCAGAGGGCTAAGATGCACCTCCAAGCAAGGAACAAGTTATTTCCCAGCCGGTTTTCCCTTGGCTACATTAGGTGTTTGTCTCTAATTACTACTGCAGTTGGACAGCAGCCCCAAAGTACAGTTATGCTCTGGAGTTTGGGGACCAGTGTGAGATGTTGGAGGCCTGCCCAAAGCCATCTACACCATGCTGTAGGTGAATCCGCTTATAGTTGTATATTATAATCCATTCATTTAACAACTGTTAGTGGAAACTACTGAAAGATACATGTTAAACCATTCCTAGATTGTAAACTCTTTGGGGGCAGGGATCATATCTCCTGACAGGTTTGTACAGAAGATGGAACAATGGGGCCTTGATCTTGATTAGGACCTATAGGCATTAAGGCTTGGAGCTTTGTTGGATAAATAGAATCTGAGTGGTTCCAAAATATTTTCCTGTTTTAGGGCTGTAAATTTCAGTTCATGGAGTTTCTTTCAAAGCATTCTGCTGGGAGGCAAGGATTCTCCCCCAGTGCTGTGGAACCGGCCTGTAGGAAGGTGTGCTGAGATCGCTCAGACCTGCTGATATCCTGAGAATGGCAAAGAAATCCCACGGATCCATAGCATTCAAAGAACAGGTCCCTGTGTCTGGCATCTCAGGGTTCCCTTCCCACTTGATCCCATGGGTTTCTTGCCAGCCACTGCCTGGAGGTGGGGGTTGGAAGTTCAGAACACCAAGGGGTCATCATTATCTTCCATTGGGAAATTCCCCGGCTTTGATGGGGAATGGTGCCCCAAAGAGCAGCGGTCTACCCCTTTGCCCCTCCTATTCCATGAATGCTCAGAGTCCTGTCCCCACATGCGTGGGCAGGGAGGTAATCCATGCGATTGAGAGGAAAGGGGGAGTGTGTCGTGGAACCACTGCTTCTCCCTGCCAGCTTCCACTGGGTTTTTGCTCCTCTCCATTTACATTAGCGGAGAGGAGCATATGGGCCTTTGAGATTTAATGTTTCATGGCTTACTTGGCTGTCACAACGTTTTACATTTTTATGTGTTGTAACATACATGGTGATCATCTTTAAGGAAAAAAAATTGTACAGCAGGTCCCTAGATGCCCTTGCTGGGAGCAGATGTCTGAACAAGAACGTTGTTAAACCCCTCTTGGATTCTCATTTCCCACCCTTTGTATATTCTAAATTGCACTACTTAGCACACGCTGACCCTCTCTCACTTCCCAGCAGAACTTAAGATGGTTTAGGGTGGCGGAAGGTTGAAATGGGGAAACTTGCAGATTTATAGGGCATTGAGACGGATTCCTAATCTGTATTGATGCCATCATCCCTGACCATGTGACAACCAAAGCAGATAAGCCTATGACTGAACTGAAAAGATTTCTTAAAGCTGGTAATCGATATTGAGCAGCTCAGTCTGTCGAGCTATCAAGTTCAGAGATATCCACAGAATGGCGGTGGGGGTGGGGAGGGGAAATTAGAGAGGCTGACAGCAAGGCTTGTACAACTGGAGACACAAAATCAGCAGGCTTTGACATGCTTGCAAATCAGCCTTACATGACACTATAATGGAACAGGTAGGTAGCGCAGTGGATAGATGGGATCAGCTGAGGAGGGAGCATAGGAGAACAACGGATGTACATTGTTTCATTAGGACAAAAATCAGAAATAAAATAGGGGGGATTCACACTTTGCAAAGTGACTGGTGAATCTGGATGTCTCAATTTTGGGGCATACAGACTGAGATGTCATAAAGGGGTCTGATTTTCAGAAACCCACTGACCCTCTGAAAACGAGGTCCCTTTAAGGAGTCAAGGGTTGAGCACCCAAAACTACTAGTCAGTGTTGAAAATCTGGGTAAGGAATTTCTTGCTCAGACCATGTGTCTTCAGTTAGGACCAAACCAGGAAGTTCTTATTCAGCTCCAGCTTGGCTCTTCCCCCTCCAGTGTGGGAGGCGCTCCACACCCAGCTATGGAAGCTGCCAACCCCTCCCGCCTCCAGCAGAGCCGAGGATCCATTTGTGGGGACAAAAGGAAGCCCTGGTTGGGGCAGGAAAGGACACACATAATTCCCCACCAACTCCTCAGGGATTCCACAGCAGAGCTAATACGGAGGGAGTCAGTACTGACTTTTTGCACAGACTCCTTGCGAGCTGTAAAACTCTAACCCCACCCCTGAGAAGTAGCATTCAGTGGGGCAGGAGCTGGTATTACATTGTTTATAGATACCCCAAAAAGGTGGAACTCACCCAGTTTCTTGTGTGTGGGAAACAAACCCCAACCCCTGGTGAGACAATAAAGAGAAAACTGTGAAGAGAACTTCCCTAGTCTTCCTCTTCCTCTGGGCCCCTTCCAAGAATTTCTCCATTGATTTCAAGGGGGAGTTCTGCTTGAAATGAATGGTATAATGTAGCCTCAAGTAAAGACTTAAGGATTTAGCTCTTAATGATCCAGACTGTTCACGTTTCAGTGAGGAAGCTATATATGCCATTATTATCCATAGCACAAAATATACAGCAGGAGAACAAATTCTCACTCAACCAGAGGATGTGTGGCACTGTTCCATGCACAAGCCACAACATTCTTTTCCTCCCAACTACAGTGGAGAAAGAAGGGAAGCCGATGCTCATCGAAATAAGTTGCACAACGATAACACCTCCTAAATAGCAGAATTCTCTAGGAAGTGAAGGAAACATTTGCATGGATAATCAACCATTATGCTTTGTTTCTACAGGAAGAATGAATTTTATGGCCCCAAGATTGGTCAGATGGGCCCTGACTATAGAGGTGAAAGTTGGGTCATTCCAATATATATATATAGATATTTAAACCGGAATAGTTTCATTCATATATATCTATGAATGAAGCTATTCTGGTTCAAATGCATTTTACAGTAGGATGCTTCTGATAACATTGCCTTCCTGCTGAAGAACGGGATGTGCTTTTCTTTCTTAAATGTCTAATTAATGGGCAGTGTGTCATGTCACTACTTCAATAAATTCCAGTTGTGAAAAATTTTGGGAGCACATGAGAGTGAGTGTTTGTCTCGAAAGACAGAGCAAACAGAAATTAGTAATCATGTTTCCCTTGTTATATTTACTGTTTTGCTTCTAAAGGGAATATTAGTCCACTAAGAGATTCATAATTAGGAGCATGCCAGATGGGTTATCAATGTGGTTTTAAATTTTTATACATAGAGTGCTTTTTTTTTAGGTGATGCTTTGGTTCCATGTACAGTAGTTAAATATAAATATCGTGTATAAGGGGGCTACTAACTGCTCCATGATTTTGAATCTATGTTTACTTAATTCCCACTCCCCTTGCCCCCTTTTTTTGGTGGTCTGGTGGGATAGATGAACTGAATGGACTTACCAGATGGAAGAATAAAACTGGAAAGCAGAATAGAGATCCAGACCTCTCAGCTAGTAAAAAGCTGAGAGCTTTAGTTCATAAAAAGAAGGCTGGAAAAAATCAGTTATGCTGGGATTCTGGACATCTTGCGTGAAGTGGAAGAGGTGATTTTGTGAGGCAGAATTATTTAGAAGCTGAAATGCATGTGTTCTATGGTCATGTAGCAGTCAAATCGGAGTGTCAATGTGGAGAAAGGGGGAAAAATACCCAGCACCTGGCTGATTCTTCTCAGGCAGTGAGTGATTTATTCATGAAGTAACCTCAAAATGGGGGAATCAATTGGGGCTTGGAAATACTGATGTAACAAATCCACATGCTGGAGACAACAGATAGAGTTATTGTCCTAAAGAAACTAGACTCATCCTGAGAAAGTTGCGACAAGAACCCTAGGTTTTAGGTTCCCCAGATATAGGTCTCTGCTCTTCAAGCTGGAGGTTCTGTCCTCTAGCTAGCAGTGTTAGTAAGTCCCTTATTCTCCCAAGGGGCCAGCCACTAGATGATGACATGACCACATACCCATATAGATGCAGAAAGTAGTTTTGACCTGCTTTCTTTGACCTACAATACAAACCTAGTTAAAATCAAAACTCAGTTATGTCTGCAGGATTTCTTCATCATGCTCCAGGACTGCTGACAAGACAAATGGCCTTTTCAAAGCTGGTCTCTCAGCTCCTCCATTCACCTGTCTCTGCTATTTATCTGACAGTTTTAGAAGTCCTATAACAGGACTGAACTGTGTACTGTGTAACAGTGACCTGGATGATAATGTAAATTCTACATTCATTCTATGGGCAGCTATCCAGTAAACAGAATGAGATTTAATATAGATACATTTAAGGTGCTACATCAATTGAGAAATAATTATATAGATTAGAGACAGGCCTGAACCACAACACCAGATTCACCTCCAGAGCTTTGGGGAAGTTCAGATCTGCATGTGAATTTCAATGCATGGGCCTATTTGTACAATGAGCCTGAATTAAATGTGAATACCACAAGTTTAAAGGATCTAAATCCATGGTTTGGACTCTTTTCCATACACAAGGTGGGAGACTGCTATGCTGAAAGCAGAAATATAGAAAAATGTCTAAGGGTTTAAAGTTGATAGGAGCTCATGATACAATAGATTGCAAAGGAAAAAGAAAGGAAACTTCCATCCTTGGGTGGATGTATAAAATGGTAACTTGTAAAATAAAAGGTTTCAGAGTAGCAGCCGTCTAAGGTGCCACAAGTACTCCTGTTCTTTTTGTAAAATAAAAGATGCAGTATTGCCTCTTGATGCTGTTTTGATAAAACTGCACTTGAAATAATACATGCAATTTTTGGTCCTTCATTATGAAAAGGATATTGAGAAGTTAGAGAAAGTTTTAAAAGAATGATTGCAACAATAATGAGATTTATACTGTAAATCCTAAGAGGCAGGGGGTAGCATTTTCAAAAGAGAATAGCTGACTTAGGAGCACAAATCCCATTGTAGTACTCCTAAGTCACTTTAAAAGTATTGGTGCTAGGCGCTTTGAAAAAATCACACTAGGCACCTAAATACCTTTAAAAATCTGGCCCTAAACTTTTAAAAAAAGTTCTACCCCTTTCCTTACTATGTATCTAGATTGCCCCCCTTATCTACCTATATGCCCCCATAACATGTGAGCACCTCATGAGCTTTTCATATATTTACTCTCACAATAAACCTGAGGTAAGGAAATGAATTATTATCTTCATTTGATTAGTTGGGAACTAAGGCATAGTAAGGTGAAGTGACTAGCACAAGGACTTGCACATGAAGATGAAGTGACTTGCACATAGGAAGTCTGTAACAGAGGAGAAAATAGAACCCAGGTCTCTAGATAGTATCTTTATCACTGGGCCAGCTGTAGGACTATCACCAAGTACTCTATTGATACTGTCTAATTAAGAATAGGTGGTATGAAATCTAAAGTTACACTGATAGAACTTGACTTAAATGGCCCAGAAAAAAGGTGATGGAAAGAAATAGGATACCACTGTGGAAATATTTGGGAAGTATCGTCCGGGGGAAGGGCAAGGGACTATTTTCTGTAAAAGTATGT
The DNA here is from genome assembly GCF_020497125.1 of Mauremys mutica. Lineage (NCBI taxonomy): Eukaryota > Metazoa > Chordata > Testudines > Geoemydidae > Mauremys > Mauremys mutica. The sequence goes on along the minus strand of NC_059074.1, from coordinate 164,961,831 downwards.
TGTAATGGTATAAAATAAACATAAAATATTCAGGTTAGATATCAGAAAACAAAGTTCAGTGATAAGGGCAAGAGGCAGTAGGCATCTATGATTGTATATGGACAAAGATGGAATTTAATTTGAGATATTAATTAGGGTTTTATTTAACACAGATTCAAGACCTACAGCTGCTGACCATATAATGCTCTTTAAGTTGCCACCAACTTGACTCATTTTCAAAGTTCTCAACAGTGACCTCACAGATTTAAAGTTTGGCCTAATGCTCCATATCTCCTCTTGGGAGAGATGAGAAGATTTCATTTATCTCTGTGGAGGATTTGGCATATCTTAGAAGATATTAGAACATATTTGCAGTACCAGTGGGGGTCCTTCGTTTTGTTAAGAAAACTAAGATGTCATGAGGGCAGGCGCTGGATGTCTCCTCTAGAAGCCCACGGTGCCTGATCATTTCAGGGGCAGTGCTCAAACTCTGGGTAGGGAAAGATGAGCATGGTGTACAGTATATTTGTAATGATCCAAACATCAGATTTTGTTCGAATAATGAGGAGTTTGGATGATTGAGATGGCAAGAGCCATTCAGCAATATCTTCTCCTCTACCTCCTCCTCACAATCCAGGCTGGGAGCAGGGTGTCTCTGCTCTGCCCCACTCACTCACTCCTGTGACACCTGTTCCCTGCATGTGTGTGTGGGAGGAGGGGAGGCAGTGGTCCTGGCAGGGCAAAGCAGAGATTCCTGACTGAGGCTCTGCTCTACTCTGCCAGGACCGCAGCCCTGCCCACACCTAACACCTGAAAGGATCCAGTGTCTCTGGCCCTGTAGGAGCACCGGGACCCATCTACAGCTCTGGTCTCATGGCCCTGCTCACTTACTCCCATGACATCAGGGATGCAGAAGGGTCCCTGCATAGACAATTTATTCCAGTGCTTAACCACCCTGACAGTTAGGAAGTTTTTCCTAATGTCCAAACTAAACCGCCCTTGCTGCAATTTAAGTCCATTGCTTCTCATACTATCCTCAGACGTTAAGGAGAACATTTTTTCTCCCTCCTCCTTGTAACAACCTTTTATGAACTTGAAAATTGTTATGTCACCTCTCAGTCTTCTCTTACTCTAGCCTAAACAAACATAATTTTTTCAATCTTCCATCATAGATCATGTTTTCTAGAATTTTAATCATTTTTGTGCTCTTCTCTGGACTTTCTCCAATTTGTCCACATCTTTCCTGAAATGTAGGACCCAGAACTGGACACAATACTCCAGGTGAGGCCTAATCAGCATGGAGTAGAGCGGAAGAATTACTTCTCGTGTCTTGCTTACAACACTCCTGCTAATACATCTCAGAATGATGTTTGCTTTTTTTGCAACGGTGTTACAGTGTTGACTCATATTTAGCTTGTGGTCCACTATGACCCCCAGATCCCTGGTGGCTTCCCCTGCAGCCAGGGGGGCTTGTTTTCCTCCTCTCAATCCTGGCCAGGGGTCTTTGCTCTATTATCTGGATCTCCACATTATCTGAATCCCTTCCTTGTTTCCCAGCATGAGATACATGGGGATCAAGGAAAGGATTTGGATAATGTGGAAGTTCAGATAATCGGATTTTGGATAAACAGGAGTATACTGTATTGAGTAGAAAAAAAGTAGAAAACTTTAAGTGTAATGCCCCCTTTTCACATTCTGCTTCAGGATGTATTTGTAATGCTTTAAAGGCGATAATAAGCAGAATAAATAAAACTCGCCATAGCTCTTATATAGCCCTTTACATCCATAGATCTCAAAGTGCTTGAGATGTGGACAGAAGTGTAACCCGGTAAGTCAGTGATAGACTTACACTACACATTCTTACACAGATAATTCACCCTTTACTTCCTCTTCTAGCTTTCCTCCCTCAGATCTTCTGGAAGAGTCTTTTCCCAGAGAGAAGACCATGGGTCTTTCAATAGTGACAGCTGCAATGTTTGTAAATAAAAATCTTGGTTTATACAGTAGAACCTCATTTTCTAGACAGAATGGGGAAATCATATTTATTAACACAAATGAAAAGATTTATCAATGTCAACAATGCACAATGGGGGGATATAACCCCAGTGTCAGATAAAGCAAGTGGCTGTCTGGTGCTCCATTCTTTTGAGTGCCCTGCATCTCAGGTGAGCTCTGCAACTTAGCTGGACTGGTCTCCACCCATAGCCTTTGCAGCAGAGAAGTAGGAAACAATTCATAGTTAGGCTTGCCCACACCTCTCCTCTTGCAGAATTACCAGAGGGTAGGCATATCACAGCCTCATCCTAAGCACAACATACAGCCAACTCTGCTGAACACTCCCACACATTGGCAAGGCTTGCTTATGGGTCTGCGGTTTTGGTAGTGTTACAGACTGGCGTTTTCGTGAAGATTGAGTCAGTATTATGTCTTATGGGTTGGGGGCATTCAAAACGAAGAGCTAATCTGTATGTACATTATCAACTTTGTTCCCTTTTCGAATTCTAATGGTGTCAATAATGTTCTGTTCACAGGCAGGTGAAAAAGTTTTGACACTCCAGAACCACAATACTCTTTCTTCATTTTTGTTTTCTTTCTTATGCTAATAACAGCAGTCACAATACTAATATTCAGGGTACCATGTTTGGTCTGTTTCTTAAACTATGATCATTATGTGACTAAACATAATAATAGGGGGAAAAAAGGTTGGATGATATTCCCTAGAGGAAAATGCATTTCTTTTATCATCTACAGTAGTTTATTTCACATATTCATGACCCTCCTGGTATTTTTTTTTTATGATGAGCCATAAAAATGACAAAATACATTAGCAAAGTTCTCGGTTTATGCTAAAATGACCATATTCAAAAATAATAACAGAGACTTGTATCAGCAATGCAAAAGATGCATGAAGTAATTGGTGCTTAATTTGTACACAAACTGTCAAGGCAGTTTTCCTCACGGCCTGCATCTTCTGAATTCATTAGTCTCTAATTAAGGCCAGTTGGGACCAGCAGTTAGAAGGTTAAAGAGGTTCTGACAGCCCTAATCATTGCTCAGGAAGCTGAAAATGTATGCAAAGTCTCGGCAGATGGGGTGAGATCTGCTTCTGCCAAGTGATAACTGTTATTCCTTTGCACCTCCAAAGCTGTCATCCTAATAGGCACATTTTAAATTTATTAATGCTCTAGTTACAATGCATACACAGTCTCTAATGGTATGTCATTCAGAGTATATAAACTGAGCAATTAACACATATTACCTGGTAATGGTAAAATTATTTGTTGCCTGTTTGATTTTTTTTCCTAATCCAGCAAGAACCATCATAAGCAAAGACTTTTCTTTGTTCAGAAAAAGGTGAAAAAAAGAAAACAACCAAAAACAACCAAACAAGACTCTGAGCTACATGTTGGTTTGACTGGCATTTAGTCTTTGTTCCTCTAGACATAGAGCTTGAACTAACTTTACTTTGATTTTTCTCCCTTAGATTTAGAACTTAGTGACTTTATTTGTCCAAACTCGGCATTAAAAGTCAATGTTTTAAAGAATTCAAATAAAGTATTAAAAAGGGGTAAATTTATAGCCAAATTCTCTTTTTTAACCTTTTTTTTTAAAGTCATTAATTGATTTGAATTTCTCAAAAAAAAATTCCTCTTTTTATCTTCCCAGCCACTTCCACTTCTCTGTGATAGCCATATCTAATTCCTCTATGTAGCGGTATCCCTGTCCTTAATCCTATTTTGCTAAAAGCTGCCTAATCAACAGAAAGGCCTTTTTTGGGTTAGGTTTCTGTTGTCCACACTGAGGCTTCAGCCATGACAGGCCTTTAATTAAATGTAGTGCTGGTGCAACAATTGTTTGTGATGTAGCAGCATACAGAATTGTAGTCATAGGCAATGGATGGTTTCTAAACTGTAGGCTTTATCAGCACTACAGGATTCATAAACAGTCCTAACAGCATGATATGATGTTAATCTCAGCAAGAGAGCAATTATGTATCCAGTGACTTATAGACAGGCCAGGAACCTATTCCTCTAGTAGGACAAATTGATTTATACTTTATAAAACTAACATGACTATGAAAGAGAATTTAGGATAATTAAACTCTGGGCCTGATTCTGCTCTCACCAGTGCAAGTCACAAGTGGGTCCAAGTTTAATCAATGGCATTACAGCAGTGTACATCAATGTTAGAGTAGAAGCAAGACTTCTGAAGACTTTTCTCTGCTACGTTCCTGGAAAGATTTTAGAGCTTTAAGATTGAAAACAAGTAACAGAGGTCAGAACCAGAACGCTCCAGCCACCCAGCATGGTCCCTGTCTCCCATCCTCACTGAAGTAAAAGGAACAACTCAGCTGAGTAAGGGCACCACATTAGGCAACTTGACTTGCTTGACAGTTAAGACCGTGCAGGTTGAGTGTTTGGCACCAGAAGAAATTACCCGAAGCCCAGCTCTTCAAAGGTATTTAGGCACCTCACTCCCATTGATTTCAATGGATCTGGGTCCCACTGCCTCTGTTTGCCACAAGAATTGTCTCATCAGCCTTCAACGGTATTGCTATCCCATACAGGACAAAAAGGGGAAGGAGAGAAAAGCAGGGAAGTGAGAAATAACCAAAACAAATTAAATGGGCTGTAGATTGGGGCTAGAAAGATGAGCACCCTAGACTGGCCCAAAGCCCTCTGTTTCTGAGAACCTTATCCCATTGTCTTTGTAGTTCCTTGTACAGTTCTAATTTTCCTGTCATTTGATGGGCAAATTTAATCAGTTCATAAAGCCTGATATATTTTGTAGGCCAGATCCATGGCTGGTGTAAACCTTTGTTATTTCAGTGGAGCTATGCCAATTTAAGCCAGCTGAGGATCGTGCCCTCTCTGTGTGTAATTATTTACTGTGCATCTTGTGACATTATTGTTTGATAAAGGGTCTCCTAATTCACTTTATTTTTTTTAAGTTACAAAAATGCACCTTTCCAATACTGTAGGCATATGTACACAAGAATTGGACCCCGGTCTCTAAAGTAGATAGGACTCAATTCATTTAGAACTGGAGCTACGACTAAAAATCATGTAGTTGTGCTGGAGCTTCCCTTTCCTTAATGTAGCTTCCTACTAACCAGTCCAGAGCAAAGAAACCAGCACATATCATGTACTGCAGCTGGGTCAGCGATGGATCACATGCAGCTGGCATGATGTGTGTCATCCTGTATTTGCTGGCTAGTTACCCAGTCAGCAGCCAGACGTTTCTGGGGTAAATCACTGCCATTTGCCTCGCAGAAAGACAATTGCCCAACGGTAAAAATAATAATTCTCCTCTAATAGTAGATTCAGTGCTTGAATCGGGGATGTTATCCCCAGGATAGTACTCCTGTTTGCCTCCACCCATGATTCTGAGTCCCTGTTACAGCCAATTCACAAATAGAATGAAACAGAGGTGTAAATAATGTGCTGTGAATGGTTTGCTCTTGGGGAATAAGTCAGCAATGATGGAAAAGACAGTGGAAGTTATAGGTCAGGTGCAGGTTAGTCAGCAAATTAGTGTAGGTGACCAAATAGAGTAACTTGTACCAATTTGCCATTCACATGGCTTGCAAAACTTGTGTAACTTAACACTAGTCTGGTATTCTGCCAGGACACAATTCTGGTTGGGTGTAAGCTACTGGAAGTTGTCTCCACTCTTACTAGGGTTGAATGGGCTCCAGAAGTGCTAGAGATGATGGAAGAGAATGTTAAAACCATGGGAAGTCCTGCATTCCCTTATGCTCTACTGTTAGTTGCTTTCCCTGTTACCTTCTCCTCACGTGTCCCATTGATATGCCACTTTCACTTCTCCTGTGCACACTCTAGGCCAGACTGTCCAGAGCTGCACTCCATCACTGACAGCTTCTAGTCATAGAGAAGGTCCATCTGGCCTTGCGAGACCAGAGTGCAAGGCATAGAACTGTCCTCCCAAGGCACAGAATTGACGTAGAGATTCCTATGCCCTGCCCCAGCCCCTTGCTGCCAGTGTGGGGGTCCTGCTTTTCTTTAAGATGACTCCACACTACACTGATCCCTGACTGCAGCTTTGGCCCCTTTGAGCCATTGACTGCAGGTGTACCTTAAAGCAACCCAGATTAGGCAGACACCATGGAGATTCCATTACATAGCTCAACAGTCACCACTTTTCTCTGAGTCGTGGCATATTGTCCTGAGTACATTGCCTGTAGAATATGCCTGTATGCAGAGGTTCCAAAATTCAGCCCAGGCTGAGCAAGAGTACATTTTTCATTACAGCCGGGACACAATGGAAAACTCTCTACCCAGCAAATGAAGATAATGACTTCTTTGTGGCCAAGAGGTTCAAGTGGGATTTCTCTAGCGGAACCAATAAAATCATAGCCTTATTTGTATGTAATTTTAAAATGAATTTCCTCTTTTGGGGGGACCTAGCAAAATATTCATTCTCTGCCATGTCTAGCTCAATTTCAGCATTTAGGGAATGTTCTGTTGATTTACTTTGGGATACTGGACTGTCACTGGTGAGGCACATGCTGTAAGATCTTTAGCTCTGTTTATATCTACAACCAGGGGCGGCTCTAGCAATTTCGCCGCCCCAAGCACGGCGGCACGCCGCGGGGGGTGTGTGTGTGTGTGTGTGCTCTGCCGGTCACCGGTCCCGCGGCTCCGGTGGACCTCCTGCAGACGTGCCTGCGGAGGGTCCGCTGGTCCCGCGGCTCCGGTGGACCTCCCGCAGGCATGCCTGCGGATGCTCCACTGAAGCCGCGGGACCAGCGGACCCTCCGCAGGCACGCCTGCGGGAGGTCCACCAGAGCCACCTGCCGCCCTCCCGGCGACCAGCAGAGCACCCTCCGCGGCATGCCACCCCAAGCACACGCTTGGCGTGCTGGGGCCTGGAGCCGCCCCTGTCTACAACTGCTCTTCTTGGTCTTGATATAGTACAAAAGAAAGAGACAAGCTGTCAGTGCCACAGTTGATAGTTTTCAATACTTCTGACTGTTTTACCAGGTTAGTTGCCAGCACTGACACGATGCTGTGTTCAGTAGGCATTCTTTTCATAGGCGCTCCACCCGTCACACCTCGCTCAGGCAAGGGTATCATGAGCCTGGGGCTGAATAGCTCCTATTGTACCAGATGGTGATAGATGATGGTGATCAGACTGCAGGGTTAGAGGCAATTAATTGCTATGTGCAGTGCTGACTGCAAAATGTGAGGTGAAACACACGTAATTCAGCTGGACTTGAGAGTGGTGCATATTAAAGGGATGGGGCTATATTTCAGTAGAAAGTATTGAGAGCACACGGCAAGTGTAAGAATGCTCTATCACAAGATTAGAATGATCTCTGCCCTGAACTGCATGGATCCCTGTTGGAATCTAGTAACATCCTGTAGGGTGTGTGTCACTCCTCCAGCTCATATTCAATCTTTTGAATATGTCCATGGCCAGGAGAATTTCAGGGAATATTGGTCTTATAATTGTTTCTTTACTGATTTTCTTTGAGCCAACAAGATGCTGAGCGTTTTTGTGAGGTGCTCAGCACCCTCAACAAGCTCTGACCTCTATGGGAGTTTAGGGTGTGCAATACTTGGCAGGAGCCCTTAGCACCTGGCAGAATCAAGCCCTATAAGAGTTGTTTCCATTGAATTGGAGTTTACAGACTATTTAACTGTATGGGAGGACAGTGGCCAGAGACTTTGTTGGTTTGTGTTTATTTTGGCCGCACTAGGAAAAAAACAAACCCTGCAAATGAACTGGAAAGCCCAGAGAGAATTTGTATTTCTGAACTTGGGGCTTCTACTAAGTTTCTCTCCAGCTGCATAGACACTGGTTCTGCCACAATCTCAAGGGTGATTTGTGAATTTATTTCCATTTGCTTCAAAACTAAAAGTGAGACAAGTATTTGTATGCATTAAATAGTAATTCTTAGTGCTTGTATGTTGATTGGCTTCTGTAGAGGTGAAAGCCCTACACAATGATAGGTAAGCATCATTACCTCCATTCACAGATCAGGAAGCAAAGGTTCAGGGAGGCTGAGGAACTTGTCCAAAGTTACACAGCAAGTCACTGGCAGATCCAGAATTAGAAACCAGTTTGACTCCAATTCAACACTGGTTTCAAATCAGGGTAACTTCACTGAATTTACATCATTGTACCAGCAATCAGAATCAGTCTCCAGACCTTCTTACTCTCAGTCCCATGCCCATTTGCTCATATTAAGTCAGATTCTCTCTTGCACTTAGTTGATTCTCTGTCCAGACCTGGCACAGGGTCCATGGCCCCCACAAACCAAGTGAGCATAGCTAGAGTACCCTGCATTCCAGCCACTCATCCTCCTTGGCCTAACATACCTCCCCAGCACCAGGTGTGATGGGTTGGATCACAGAAACCCCCTTGGGAACTGCCAACTGATGTGCCAAGACTACTTCTGCCCTGCTTTCCCTGCCAGCTTGGGACTCCAGCACCCTGTCTTGCTGAGCGAGACACTCCCGTCTGCTCCAACACAGACCCAGGGTCTGAACCACGTGCCCCAAAGATTCAGACTTAACTGAAAGCAATTTACAGAAATGTTCCTGTCTTTAACACTCAGATGCCCAACTCCTAATGGGGTCTAAACCCCAAATAAAGCCGTTTTACCCTGTATAAAGCTTATACAGGGTAAACTCATAAATTGTTCACTCTCTATAATACTGATAGAGAGAGATGCACAGCTGTTTGTCCCTCCCCCACGTATTAATACATACTCTTTGTTAATTAATAAGTAAAAAGTGATTTTATTAAATACAGAAAGCAGGATTTAAGTGGTTCCAAGTAGTAACAGACAGAACAAAGTGAATTACCAAGTAAAATAAAATAAAACATGCAAATCTAAGCCTAATACAATAATAAAACTGAATACAGATAAAATCTCACCCTCAGAGATGTTTCAATAAGTTTCTTTCACAGACTGGAGGCCTTCCTAGTCTGGGCACAATCCTTTCCCCTGGTACAGCCCTTGTTCCAGCTCAGGTGGTAGGTAGGGGATTTCTCATGATGGCTCCTCCTTTATTCTATTCCACCCACTTATATCTCTTTTGCATAAAGTGGGAATACTTTGTCCCTCTCTGGGTTCCCACCCCCTCCTTCTCAATGGAAAGACACCAGGTTAAAGATGGATTCCAGTTCAGGTGACACGATCACATGTCACTGTAAGACTTCATTACCCATTTGCCAGCACACACGTATACAGGAAGACTTACAAGTAAAACAGAGCCATCAACAGTCAATTGTCCTGGTTGATGGGAGCCATCAAGATTCCAAACCACCATTAATGGCCCACACTTTGCATAATTACAATAGGCCCCCAGAGTTATATTTCATATTTCTAGTTTCAGATATGAGTGATACATTTATACAAATAAGATGACCACACTCAGTAGATTATAAGCTTTGCAATGATACCTTACAAGAGACCTTTTGCATGAAGCATATTTTAGTTACATTATATTGACACTTATCAGCATACTTCCATAAAATGATATAGAATGCAAGGTCACACTGGAGTCTCTGAGAAGGTGGTCTAGGAGCTAGCTATGCCCTTTGGGGACTACCTACACCAGGGAAATCTTCAGTGGAGACACTAGGACCAGATTTCATCCCATTCACACCACAGGAATGGTGCTAAGGGGACAGATTGGGGCAAAGAATCTGATCTGTTATTTTGTTATTAGAAAGCCTAATTCTGAACCACTTGGGGCAGTAGGAATCTTGCCATTGAACTCAGTGGAGGTACTTCTGCTTTATGCTGGTGTGAGAGGGAACAAAGCGTCTCTGCACCTGGGCAAATTCATACAAATTCATGTTGTTGCTCCAAGGGACAAAGATTGGTGGGGAAAACATTCTGGCATGGTCTCTGCAATAAGCTGTTGTCAATAACTGTAGTACAACATGAAATGAAAAATCACTGCCAGGGTTGCACAAACACATATCCAAAGAGCACACTGAATGCTGTGCAATCAATACTGCTGAGTAGAGCTGGTTGGAATTTTTTGCAGTCAAAGTTTTTTTTGGGGGGGGGGGGTCAAAAATGGTTCTGATCAGACATACACACCCTGTACTGGATTTGTGGCAGGCCAGGATTTCATAGTCACCACCATGCCATACATCATGGCTGACCTGCACTTCATGGTCCCATTGGGATAGGATTCAGGCTTTTCTGCTGCAAGACACATTGTCCACCCTTTGAGCCAAGGTTGCATCTTCTTTAGCTGGAGCGGTATTAGAACTTATGATAAATACTGGAACATTCAGCTGAAGGCAGGGGTGTTATTAAGTGCTGTGATTAATATCTGTCACATGTGGCTCCTTTTTCCTCTTCCCCTCTGTCCAGGGGGTAGAATTATGTGTGCAGTGGAGTGATGTTTTGGTAGGGTTTTAGTTTTGGAGGGAAGGGGAGGATATCTTTTTTCAGTGTACAAACTGCTCGGTGGTCATCTTCCGGTGCACAAGTTGAAGATGTGCGCCTTGTGCTTGGAGCAGAAGATGGTGAGGTTTGTGATGGTCCTCAGTTCCTGGGAGTTCATTCCACAGTCTGAGACAGGCCCTTAAGAAGCTTTGTCTCCTGCACAAACAATTTTTATCCTTGTGGTAGAAAGTTCCATTGTGCATGAGGAGTGAAATTTTCAACCCAGAGTTTTAAGTAATCCTTTATGTATTCTATGACCAGGACATTATTGCCTTGGAAGATGTACCAGCACAGTGGGGCAAAGTCATTGTGTGTACAAATTTTGAACACAGAAGGCCAGAGCAGCCTGTATGCTTGGGCTGGTTTTTGCCACTCTGATGGCTGCTTTAACTAGCTATTTAAGAATTCTGCCACCTAGGAGATGCTTCAGCTGGTGCTCCTAGGGCAGGGGGGCATAGCCAGGGACAAGGGAGCCTTGCTGGAGAAATCTTCTGTGCTGGAGATTGCTGACTGCCAAAACAGCCATTGAGGCCATAGGCTGTCCTTGTTCCCCTCCCATTAACAGGGGAGGGAGAAACTGCAGCGGGATAGATCTTCTGTTAGCGAAGAAACTCTTATCTGAGCTACTTCTTCCTTTGTCAGCTGCTTGCTGCCTCTACTCCACCCACTTCCAGAAATTCCCCACCTTCTCCTCCTACTCCACTTCAGATCCCTACCTGCTGAGAATCGGGGAAGTGCTGGGAAGCAATGGGCCCCCACCCTAGGGGAAGGATAGGAGGGTGAACTGCACTCTCCTGGACTCCCTTTTGCTCTGTCCCCTCGTGTTTATATAGCACTTCAACTCTTCAAAGCACAATCACTAATCCACACAGCATGCCTGTGGTAGAAGGCAGAGAAAGTCTCATGACTGGGGAAAAGGCTGAGGGGAAGCTGCTGGTTTTTGGAATGTCCCCTCAAAACATTTAAATGCATGAGTCATAGCATAAGAAATTCAATTAGGAGTGAAAATAATTGGTGGGAGTGTGCGCTGAGTGCCCCTAGCAGTGGTAATTACCTATACTGCCACGTCTGAGTACTCAAAGAACGTTTCTGTTTATGCTATAAAACCTTAATTATAATACAAACAGCTTCCCTTTAGCGCTGCAAGAGAGACTCAGTACTGCGTCAGTCTTCTCACTAGGTGACCTGAAAAGAGTTCCCTTCCACGACTTATCATATGCCTGGAGAGCTCTAAACAAATGTTAATGTGTTTTTCAAATCAGCTCAGTATTGTGACCATATCATCAATGTCATGTCGGTGAGAGACCATTTTCCAAGCAGGTAAAAAGTCAAGAGGTTGAGACTGAGCTCCCTTGCACTAGTTTCACACTGGCAAATCATCCTTGACTTCAGTGGAGTTATTCCTCATTTGCCCTGTATAAGTGAGATCAGAATCAGGTCCAGAATTTGGAATAAAAATCCCATGATCCAGGCCATCACAGGGATACGTATACCAGCCTCTCTCAGGTCCCAGCATGGGAGACATAAACTGGACATCCTTATCCCCCAGTGATCCCTGGCAGCCTTCAGGCTATCCATTGTATACCAAGGACTGGTCTGCCCCAATATAGGGGTAGTATACAGGGCCGGCTCCAGGCACCAGCTGACCACGCACGTGCTTGGGGCGGCACCTCGGGGCTGGGCGGTGCTTGGTTTTTTTTTGTTTGTTTGTTTGGTTTTTTTTGTTCGTCGGGGCAGCGCAGGAGGGTTTTTTTGTTTCAGCGGCGTGGTGCTCGGGGTGGGGCAGGGCTTCGGGTGGCGCGGTGCTAGGGGGGAGGGGCTTGGCACAGCGCGGCGCTCGGTGGGTGCAGGGGTTTTGGCGGTGGGGCGCTGCGGGGGGGGGGGGTTTACGGTGGGGCGGCGCTCTTCTTTTTTGCTTGGGGTGGCAAAAAAGTTAGAGCCAGCCCTGGTAGTATAAAAGTTGTTTACAGCCAAATTTGTCTCTGTAGCCCATCTAATCTTGCACTACAAGATTACTATGGCCTCTGACAAATACTTGGTATAGCTGGTGCTGTGTGCAGTCAATGCCAGAGGTGACTTGTCTACTATACCATGCAAAGGTGAACAGCTATATAAGAGAAGACTCAAGCAGCCCAATCCATTAGAGTCCATTTACAAACTAACAGATATTTTTACAGACATTCAACAGACATTCAATCAAATAATAATCTCAGAAACCTGCCAACAACCCCCTCACCCATAAATTAAAATCAAGTTATATAAGCATGACTTGATGAACCTGAGGTAATCTGATGGCATGAGATGCATATACTACATTAAGTCACAAATTCCCCTTCTTTTCTCTTATCTATTATTTTATTGTGGGCTATTTGTCAGTAATTTCTTACCATGCTACCTGTTTATTAACAAACTGGTGGCTGGACAGACTTCTCACTAATGGCTAGGTTACTGTTTCTATTAAAGTGCAATGTATAGTATATGGCATGTATTTAGGCCCCATCATACAGTATGATGGGATTGGAATGACCCTTGATCCTGTGTGGAATCCCCATTGAAGACTGGATCAGGTTTGGGGATCCGAGCTTGGCATCCAATGTTAAATCTCCTGACTCTGGGAAGCTTTACTCAAGTGAAACCCTATAGATTTCATTGTGACTGCTCACTATGAGTAAGCACATCTCCCGTGAATAAATGTTGGCAGGAGTAGGCCCTATGATATTTAATGGCTTATGCCTTCGCCATTAATAGAACAAAATGTAACATTCATTTTTAAATATGATGGAGAGATTGTATGGGGTTCATGTTTTTATGCATGCTTAGAGGAGATATTCACTTAAGTCCTATGGTGGGTCTTTGTGGGGGGAATTGTGAGTGAAGTGCCAGCAGATAGAATTGTGCGGACAGAAGCTTTGGAAGCACGCATTCACTACCATGATTACACAGATCCCATGGCTTCACTGCCCCACCATGAAAGAGGTACTGAGGTGCAATCCCACCCCCTTGGTTGGAATAGCAACTGCAAGGGTGCTGGCCTGCAGGCCTGGTACTGGAATGAGAGATTTATTTCACACCTTCAGCTGCCCCAGTCACAGCATATTTATGTGACTACTGTGGTAGATAATATTTCAAACTCTACCATATAAATTAATGGATCTAATGAAGATTAATTGCTACATGTTTATATTTGCTGGATATGAAAATATTCCTGTGTGTGTATTGTTAACAACTGTGGCTTTTCTATGTTCCTGTGCAATGCAAACATAAATTCATTTGAATTTTGTCAGTAGATGGAAATTAATATAATACAGAGGCCCTGATCTTGTCCCTGAGTTGCCTAGGGCAGACCCTTATATCCACAGATCGTCCCACTGAAGTTAAGAATCTGTTTAGTGCAGACCTGAGAATAGGATTGGGACCTTAGACATGACTGGATTTCATTTCAATGGTCCAGTGGGTTCCCGCAGGTATAAACTGGCATAGCTCCCTCTAAGTGAATGGCGTTACACCAATGTACAGCAGATAACGATCTGAACCAAAGCTCTTAATAACCTGAGGGATGGGATTTTCAAAGTTATCTAAGGGTGTGAGGTGGCAAAATCCTATTGAAAGTGAATGGAAGTTGTGAGTCTCACTCTTCTAGGTCTTAAATACCATCTGAAATTTTAATTCATATTATTAATACTAACATTGATAATAATCCCCTGAAACATGTTCTGAAATGTGTTAAGAACCACCCAATAATTGCATTAAGGTTTAATTTTTTTTGTTACAATAACCATTAAAAACATTCATTTTTAACATATCTTTCCACTACCGAGAAAATTTCATAGTGGAAGGCTAAGCAGAAATAGCTGGGGGGAAGGTGGGGGGAGGAGGGAGAAGAGAAGAAAAGATGAACGGCTTCTGTTGAGTATAATTTTATATTTATTTAAAATAAAAATGTATCTAATCATGGAAGGGTAAGAGTGCTTCCTTATTCTTTCAGCTTTTGGTAAATTCTCAGATTAAACCACCTGCTGATTTACCTTTAAAGTGAAAGTAAAAGTTCAAAGCACCCCAGTTGCCTCCAAAGCACAGTGGCTGAAAGGAAGGAGTGTGTGGGGTAACTCATGAAGAAAATATTGCCTTCTTCCATTTTCCTCTGGCCAGGAGACTCTCCCTCTGTCTCTCAGATATGGACCTGGCTACTGTACATGGCGCCACGTTTTTGTCACATCAGGGCTGAATTACAGCTGCAACATACTTTACTTTAACCTGACCCAACAGGCCACCTATGAACTTCATTTGGTCCAACATGCAGCAGCTGGCCTGCTAAGGGAAGTGAATAAACAAAAACACTCAATAATACCAAACTGTTGCCAATTCTATCAACTACTCTCTGAGCCCCTGGAACAGTTCAAGGGTTCTATGATTATTGTCAAAGCCCTCCATAGTCTATTTTAAAGATCACCTTTCTTTGTTCTCCACCAGAACATTGTGACTGACAGAGCCTACCCAGGTTATAAGTCAAACGGACTGGCAGCAGGGCATTCTTGGTAAAAAGCCTCTAATTGTGGAATTTGCTCCTGTTAGAGAGCCTGGCTGAGCCCAACGCGTGCAACCTTAGGATCCTGGAGCAGGAATCATTTCTTTCAGGAGACATTTCCTTAACACCCATGCTAGGTACAGCCCTGACAACATGCTCCCAGAGCAATCCAGCTAACCCTGGCTACTCATCCAGAATGACATAAAGCAGGTGTCACAGGGTCCGCACAGGTTTCTGCCTTCTCACCCTGTGCTTAGGCTGGTAAAATAAGAGTCCTCACACCTTCTTCTGGGGCTTCACCCTTGTGCTTTATTTTACAGTGCCACCGTTCAGTCCCCTCATCCCCCTTTCCAACCTGTCCCAGAGTCTCTTGGCTCTTGAGGCTCCCTTCCTGTGGTGAGGAGACAGAGCTGTAGCCTCCTATCCCCTCCCAGACTAGTCTCCTGACTGAGTTTGGTTCAGGGCCTTTATAGCCCGCCCAGCCTTCAGCCCAGCTGCCACTCCTTAGCTCAGTCTATTGCAGTGAACCAGCCCTCGTTAGGGCCCTCAGCTGGGCTCCCCGCTAGCTGCTTTGCATCTCTGCCCCTGGCCTCTCTGCCTGAAAGCAGGGCTTAGCCAGCATTTTAGCAGGGCAGTCATGGGGTTTTACCCCTGCCCTGCCACAGCGGGAAGGAGAATTGACTCCTCCTCCTGAAGAATCACTCATATACATTTCAAACATGCCAAACCTGCTTAAAAAAACGCAGAAATTGGGCTTGTTTTTGGCTTAATTGGCTTGTGAGTTGCTTGGTGGCTCGTTTTTGGCTTGTAGCTAGTTGTTTGTTTGGCTTGTAGCTTGTTGCTTGTTGTAGCTTGTTGCTTCTTTTTTTTTTGATTGGCTCCCAGCAAGCAGGGGCAAGGGGGGGACAAGCAGGGGCAAAGGGGGGAGAGAGTCAGGGGTGCCCAGCGGGCCCATCACAGTCCCGACTGCACACCGGGGGGATCCGGTCATATAGTGTTGGGGTTCTTAGGGATTGGCTTATTTTGGCCTTGTTTTGAAATGAGATTAGCTTGATTTTTGGCTTATTGTGAAAGTCGGGGTGCTTATTTACCATCTGAAAGTTGGCAAATCTGGTACATTTTAGGTACCCAGCGGGTTGCTCTAAATTACAGCAGCCTCCTCCACAACTGCCTGGGGGCTTGTATAAGCTGAGCTGCCAATTGTGTGTGAAGTATGTGGTATGAAAACTAGACTGATGAAGATAAACAAGCTGCCCACCCCTATACACATACACACACACACACACAAAAACCTTCTTAACTCAGATAATTTTATTAGTTTGTAGATACTGCTACCCTTTTGCCACTTATCCAGATTGGACCTCATCTTTGTAGCTAATTGTTTTGTATTAAAGAGAAGCAAATTAACGTGCATTTTTATTGTGTGACAAAATATGCTTTGAAGATATTAAAAATATATAAACATTTCCATCAATTTGTGTGGTGCTCTCCATTCATCGGTAGACCTAAAGGGATGTGTGTCTAGTGGTCTCAGCATAGGATTGGGAGCTAGGAAAGCTAATATTTTAATTCTGGCTCTGATTCCTCTGTGACCTTAAACAAGTCACTTAGGCCAATTTCAGAAATGATTTCTAGATTGGGTTCCTCAGTTTCTGAACAGCCCATTTGAGACATCTGAAACCTATTTTTCAGAATTGTGGATCACCTACAACTGCAAATCAAGACAGAGAGCGCTGGGCTGCTCAGCACCTGTGAAAATCAGGTCTTATGTGGAACCAACAGAAACTGAGGCGGCTATTCTCAGACGTCTCTTTTGAAAATTTTAGCCACAATTTTCTGCCTCAGTTTTTTCATTGTAAAATAGGGACGATGTAGTTTTTGTCTTCCTCACAGGGATGTAATGAAGATTAATAGCTAAATCAGTTAGAAAAGTACTTTCAAGATGAAAAGTGTTATATAAATAGTCTTGGAAGAATTCAAATTTTATTTTGATAGATAATATCAATATTTATGTTTAATCATTTTTTACATTTTGTATCAATTTAAATGTTCACAGTTACACAGTTTTGGGGGGTGACAGATTATGAGGGGATTAAACAATGATCATTTAATGACAGCAGACACTGAGATTCAAAAAGTTAGCACTTCATAACTGTTAAAACATAAATTGCCAACATCACGTCAAAATATACAAAGTAAATAGCCTTAAATCAAACTGTACTTTTCACGCAGCATGTCTCGTACTTTTCCTATCTGTACATTGTGATTTTGATCAATAAAAATATTTTTTAATCCATTTGTGGGTGTGCAGTGAAATCAATGTTTAATGACATTTACCAATAAAAATCTGGTCCTTCCAAGTCTGCATACAAGAGTTGAGTTAAAAAACTGTTGAATATTCTAACAATTATTGTTTTTGGCTAAGAAACTATCCTTTTTTAAAAAAAGAACTGCTAAGATATGATTGAAGGAGACTGGCTCCTTCATTTCAGTGCTATAAACAAACAAAAGGGAGGACTTGGTCTGGTGCTGTGCTGAGTATCCTGAAGTCCCCCAGCACCTTGCACGATATGACCCTAAGATGGGTATGCATGAAGAAGATAATTTTGTTTCAGAGTTTCCAAATGTGCCAGGCCTCAGAAATGTGGTGAAAGAAGATGTCTTCCAAGAAGTTCACATTACTGGCCATAGTAAAAGAAAATAGCTATATTGTTTCAGCAGCCAGTTTCTTCCCATTGTCTTCATTTTAAAAACCATGCACACTCAAAGGCAAAGGGATGTGTTTCACTACAATTTGAGAACTGTACTGTAACCAAATATTATCTTCATTTTACTTCTTGTTTCATATTACTTTTTGGTCCTTGAGTTCTCTAGAGTTCATCATTGCCCATGACATTACCATGACTTGCAAACTTTCCCATTATTTCCGAAATCAATAGGAGTACAATATATTGTGTTATTCTGTATTTCAGTTACCTGTCACTCAGTGTTTTATCTCCATTGATACTCCAGGTACCATGCACAGAAACTAAAGTAGGCTGACTTGTCTTCAGCTAATCTTGAATGCCTTTTGTTCGAGAGGTGTTTTGTATTCATCAGTCAACTAAGGACTCATCCTGAAGAAGCCCTCAGTCAGCACATAGATCTCAGTGAAAAAGGGATATGCAGCTTGTAAAATATTCATAGCAAAAGGTACCTCAATCATTTTCACCTTTTGACCCCTCAAGCCTGAAAGGATTATTAGCAGTAAGTGGCAAATCTTATGGACGTGAAGTTTTCATAGATGAAATATCTTGCCTTCTCTGTTATCCACTTTTGATATTAAACCTATTCAGAAGTTACATTTATCTTCCCACTCTATCTGTCACTACAGTTGTGTCAGACTCAAAACAGTTTTAATAAAAGTCCAAAGTTGAAATGATAGCGATCAAAGTCTGGAGTTAACCACAATTTTTTTAAAAGAGAAAAGTGCAGTGGATATTCATTTTTTCCCCCAAGGGCAAAGATTGAACCTAGCTGTAATAAATACAATTAAATTCCCCACATAACCAAAATTGTAGTTCTGTGGAATCAAGTAGCAAGTTATCTACATTTGTGAAGGTTAAAGTCTAAAGCAATCACTGAGATTTCCCAACATACAGTAAGTTAAAAGGAAATGATGGATGTTGACTGTATGCAATCAGTTTTTACAGCATATATTAAATGAAGCACCATAGTTGAAAATAGTCTGCAAGATCCAGAACAGTTTTAGAAACTACCACAAATTCTTGCAGATATAAAGTCTTATCCTTACAAAATTTAATATAAAAACTACTGAAGTTGCAAAATTAATTTTACATATGTTAGTAAACAATTCCAGCCTTCAGGCTAAGTCAGTCAATCAGATCCGCAAACTGGATCCCATAAAAGAATTGCAAATTACTCATTTTGGAAGATGAATAGCAGACTTCCTGCCCCAAACAATAGTCTTTGTCTGTCCAGTGTGGTAGATCTTCAGAATTACCAGTGCTATCTATGTGAGAGTAATAATTCACCAAAAGGAGATTTATGCCCAGGCAGAAAATGGTCATGGTCAAATGAAATCCTGGTACGCTACATGGTAGCTTCAAGAGAAAGTGAATATTTGTGCTGGATAAGCAACACAATTTAAAGTTTTAGGACATTAACTTTTCATTAATTAATACACTGTACACATGGAGCCAAAGATAATGGTTTGCACTGATATTATTACCCAAACTGCCAGATGCATTGTTGTTGTTTCCATTGCCATGTGTCATCAGGTGGCTACATATAAAATAGGGGCAGAAGCAGAGCATCTTGTAACATTTACCAGTTAAAATTCTTATCTATGGAATGCTTATTCCTCAGCAGTTAAGCATCAGGTGATAACAAGTGGGAAAAGATGTAGCATGCTAATCAAGCTATATTTCCAGAAGAGCTCAGTGCCCCTTCTTCAAGCGCTATAAATGCACAGTTCAGGCTATGTTTTCAAAAAGATCTCAAGCTCCCATTTAGTTTCCTAAATAAGGGCCAGATTTTCAAAGATGAACAGCAAATAGTAGCTGCCATTGTGACTCATATGGCCAGATTTCCAAAAGATCTGAGCACCCAACATACTGAGCTCTTCTGAAAATATGGCCACTTATTTGGTACCCAAAGGAGGGCTGAGCTCATACATAAGTCTGCCTGATCCCAGTTACAGGTGCTGGGGTCTTGACAAATTCCTGCCTTAGTGGGTAGGATTTTGCAATGGGACTTGAGCTCGTAGGTCACTTAGGTGCTTTTGAAAATTCCACTAATATCAACAAAAATTAGAGTGAATTGTAATCAGTATGTTCCAGTAGGAGTGCACAGAAGCAAGCACATCTGAACCTCCAACACAATTTACATTCTTTTCTGAGAAGGTGCTCACCACAGATATGAGTGGGGTATAAATACCAAGAGAGACAAGATTAGATACACTATATACCATTATAGCCAGTGGCCAATACAAGTCCATAAACCACTATTGCACCATACTGGTTAATCAGAGTGTTTTTTTCCACCCCTTTCTCTAGGGAATCTTGGTGCTTAGGTAGTTTTGTGACCATTCCTCCAGCTAATAGCTATGGGTTGACAGATCCATAACATAGCAAACTATTCTGTGTATTTTTACACATAACTAATTTCTCTACTACATGGAATAACTTCAGCCTTAGGTTATGTTTATCCATGGTCCCCCTCACCCCTATCCCAATATTTAATGTGGGAAGATCTTTGCCCTAATTATCACTCAATATGGAGATAGTCTAGGGTGACCAGACATCCCGATATTATTGGGACCATCCCAATATTAGAGGCTTTGTCTTATATATGCAACTTTGCTCCCTCCCACCCTTGCAAAAAAAGTATCCCAATTTTTCACATTTGCTATCTGGTCATTCTAATATAGTCACATCCTGAATCAAAGATCCAAAAAAAAGAATTAGATTAAAGGATGAAGATTAGAACATATCCTCGGTGATAAAATGGGGACATATCCATGTACCAGGAAAAGGACAGGCAGATTTATGAATGGATTAAAGGAGAGGCAGCATGATACTTGTGCTGTGACCTTGAGCAACTCACTTAACCTCGCTGTGCCTCAGTTTCCTCACCTTGCAAGGTGAGATAAAGTAAAGTACTTCGAAATCTACTGATGAAATCTTCTACATATACATTAAGTGTTTTATTTTATTGTTCTGTTATTTATCTGCTATTAGGTAATTATAGGCATGTCAGTTTGACATTGATCTCCGGCAAGATAATGGAGCAGCTGATACGAGATTTGATTAATAAAGAATTAAAGGAGGGTAATGTAATTAATGCCAATCACCACAGGTTTATGGAAAATAGATCCTGTCAAACTAACTTGATATTTTTTTTGATGAGATTACAAATTCGGTTGATAAAAGTAATAGTATTGATGTAATATACTTAGACTTCTGTAAGGCATTTGATTTGGTACTGCATGACATTTTGATTAAAAAACTAGAGTAGTATAAAATTAACACGGCACTCATTAAATGGATTAAAAGCTGACTAACTGACAGGTCTCAAAATGTAATTGAAAACACAGAATCATCCTTGAGCAGGTGTGCTAGTAGTGGGGTTCCTTGGGGATCCGGTCTCAGCCCTGTGCTATTTAACATTTTTCTCAAGGACCTGAAAGAAAATATAAAATCATCACTAATAAAGTTTGCTGATGATACAAAACTTGAGGGAGTGGTAAATAATGAAGAGGACAGATCATTGATACAGAGCAATCGGGATCGCTTGGTAAGCTGGGCATAAGCAAACAATATGGTTGTAAATACAGCTAATATGTAAATGTATACATCTAGGAACAAAGAATGTAGGCTATACTTAGAGGATAGGGGAACTCTGAAAAAGATTTGGGAGTCGTGGTGGATAATCAGCCAAACATGAACTCCCAGTGCAAGCCTCTGACCAAAAGGGCTAATAAGACCACTGGATGCACTAACGGTAATCATGAGTAGGAGTAGAGAGGTTATTTTACCTCTATATTGGGCACTGATGTGACTGTTGCTTGAATACCGTGTCCAGTTCTGATGACCACAATTCAAAAGGATGTTGCTAAATTGGAGAGGGTACAGAGAAGAGCCCCAAGAATGATTAGAGGATTAGAAAACATGCCTTATGGGGATAGACTCAAGGAGCTCAATTTATGTAGCTTAACAAAAAGGAAGTCAAGGTGTGAGTTCACATTTTATAAGAAGCATCATGGGGAACAAATATTTGATGATGTGCTCTTCAGTCTAGCAGAGAAATGTAGAACATGATCCAATGGCTGGAAGTCTAAATGAGACAAATTCAGACTGGAAATGAGGTGTAAAAATTTAAAGCGAGGGTAATTAGCCATTGGAGTAATTTACCAAAGGTCATGGTGGATTCTTCATCATTGGCAATTTTTAAGTCAAGATTGGATATTTTTCTAAAAGATCTGCTGTAGGAATTATTTTGAGGAAGTTCTGTGGCCTGTGCTATACAGGAAGTCAGACTAGATGATTACATTGGTCCCTTCTGGTCTTGGAATCAATTAATTTACTAAATCTGCAGTCTGAAATACAGTCCACCAAATCACAAAGGTTGATATAATGTCCTCAGTTTGTAGGCAGGAAGTTCCATTGATTTCAATGAGGAAGGAGATCTGCTTTCAGGTAGGGTCACCGCCACCTGTAAATGACTTAAAAGGAGTATTTCCCCTGCTCTTCAGTACACCTGCTCTTCTAAAAGGATTTCTTGCCCCGTGTTAGTGTGAGAATAAGCTACACAAACAGTTGGAGAAACTGATTCACCAACTGATGGTACAGGGAAACAATGAAAAAGAGTCAACTTGATGGGCTAAATTCTGCTCCCAGTTGTATCATCTCACTGGGGTATCTCCAGATTTACTTTGGTGAAACTGATAAGAGAATGTAGCCCAAAGTGCTGCCCAGTTCAGAAAGTAAACACACTGAGAAAGTACGCAGAAATGGCTTTGTCTCTAATCTCTTTGAGTCGTACTCATCTTAGATGTCACTTCTAGCAATAGTAACGTTACACAAGTGGCAGGCAGAAATGCGGTATTTAAGTTGATAGTTTCTTTTTAAAACATGAAAGCAAGATATCGCCCAAAGCAATCAAAAATAAAGTGGATGAGGAGTCTATAGAGAACTGTAAGGAAAGCTTTTAGATATCACTTTGTTTATACCCTCCTGGAAGAATGCATTGTGCATATATTGGTACAGCTGTGCTCCTGTACTGTTAAAAAGCTCAGGTCTAGATTTTTGAAAAACTAAGAATTTCAATGGTATTTAGGTGTCTAAAGATGCAGAAAGGCATCTGGTAGGATTTCCAAATTGCCTAAGGAGGTTAGGTGCCTAACTCCATTGAGACCTTTGAAAATCTGGCCCTAAGTGCCTACATTTATTGAGTGAGAACTGCTGGGTGCGCAACACTTTTGAAATTCAGGCCATTTATTTAGGTGTCTAAATATGGACAGAGGAGCCTAACTTTAGGTACCTAGTTGAGAAAATTTTAGCCTCAATGTTTAAAGTAAAGACAAAGGATATAGTATTCTGCAGTGGTATAACCCCATTTTGAGCATTCTTGTTCAGTTGAGATCAGACCAGTCATACATTATACTGTGGGGGAGATTGTTGAAGGTACAAAGAGCAGTTAGGCCCTCAGGCTGGGTTTTCAAAGCCAATGGGAGTTGGGCACCTAATTCCTTCAGGTGATTTTAAAAATTCCAGCCTCAACTCCCATTGACTTTCAATGGGAATTGGGTGTCTGAGTATAATTTATGCCATTGAAAAATCTCCCCTGTGGTAGTACAGTGCAATATTAACTAAACTGATTACACTCATTGTGAAGTATATTTTGATGATATAACTGTAGATGGATATTTTCCTAAGATGGATCCAAGGAATAATGTCTGCACAAAATACCAAACAGTCTGAAATACAAATCTGATCTGCTTTATTAATGAAACAATCAGGCTTTTGCAATAGCAAACCTAGATTCATTTCCCTCCCTTTTCCCTCAAAAAAATAAACAAGTAATTAGGAAGTCTATAAAAACACAGACGTGGAGCAACATCCTGCCATTGACTTAAAAAAAATTAATAAGTAAGTGCATTCAAGGGGGTACTTCGTAGCTCAGGGGATTGTTAATGGGCTATAGAGCCTTTCACCTCTAGGCCACTGGTTTGAATCCAGGAAGGTTGGTAAAGACTGATAGTCTTAATCATCCAAATAGTTAATTGTGCTCAATGCAAAATGAGTTGGTTGTTTCAGTCCAGTTTCTAGTAGACTCTTGGCCACAAAACAATAGGCACTAATTAGTAACCTCCTAGGTAGCGACAGCCAAGGATTTCAATGAAATTCCTTACCATGCTTCCATACCCTCTGTAAATGAAAAGATCCTCAGATGCAGTGGAACCAGAGTGATTACATTGCTGGAAATGGATATTGGATTAAGGGAGTTTGCGCAGAGTTTCTGTGCTATCTGAATGCTAAGTTGCCCAGAGCTGTGGAGTACCACAGACAAATCTGCATACTCAGGCATCAAATCAGTGTCCTCTTACAGAAGCATTTAGGGGTCAGTGAGTGGGAAGAGCAGGGACAGAAATATTGGATATGCCCAGTGGATGCACCATCTTTGTGTCCCATAGAATGGTGAAGCAAGAGAAGTCAGGATGACTGCAGAAACAGACCCCTAAAACTTCAGCAGCTCAGAGAGGGAAATTTCTCCCCTGCTTATATATCGCAAGACTCCCCTGCACCAAGCCCCAGCTATTCTGGCTTGGCACAAAGAGGAGGATTTAGGGCTCAGTCCTGCTTCCATTCAGGTCAATGCGAGTTTGGCCATTGACGTCAGTGGGAGAAGGATGAGGCCCATAGGTGAGAGCCCTTAGAATTGGCTTCACCTGCCCAGGCTGAGCCACATTGGTGGGCAGCTTGAGGGAAGGCTGCACTGTTGCTCTCTGTTCTCTTCCTGTTCTGTGGAGCAATAGGTTTAAAGCCCTCAATGCGACCAACACTTACACAAGTCAGCAACTTTAAGCATGTGAGCAGTCCTATGGGTTTCATTGGGGCCACTCCTGGGTGTGCATATGGGCTTGAAGGACTGGGGCTTTAGCCTGTTCCATTGCCA
Source organism: Mauremys mutica (assembly GCF_020497125.1). Taxonomy (NCBI): domain Eukaryota; kingdom Metazoa; phylum Chordata; order Testudines; family Geoemydidae; genus Mauremys; species Mauremys mutica. The sequence goes on along the minus strand of NC_059074.1, from coordinate 164,937,211 downwards.
AACTCACTTGAAATAATTACAAATAAATAACTGAAAGCAAAAAGACAAATACACATAAAGAGTGAAAGCACTGACTGATGAGAACAGTTGCTCCCAGGCACAGAGGAAAGGTGTGCACATGCTGTTCTAGGGACTCTCACTGCAGATCCCCTGGCACCATGAGTTAAGAGGGCATTCCTAAAAATGAAGCACCAAATTCACAATCTGAATGTATAAAATGAAGAGATTTCAGTGTGGGCAAAGCTACTTTTCCTAGTAACTTTTAACTGACATTTCTGGTGTTAAAAAAATAAAAGCATCACCCCTCCCTCACACATAGACTGTTATTCAAAAGCAGTATTCGCTAGAAGTGCATCAATGAAATTCCAAATGTAAATGGGCTAAATGTTTTCATTTTGTGTGTGGATCCATTTGTAGCTCTGTGTCATGAAAGAAGAAGCGGTGAGAATTTAATTCTCCATAGCACATCCCTACCCCCAAATTTGTTTACCAAGAATAAACATTTATTTAATGTAATTTAGTTCTAAATATTTAAAAGCTCACTTTGTTTAATGTGTTTTCATGCACAAGATGTTAAGTAATTACGTATGATGTGGTGGTCTTTCATTAGGTAGAGTTAATGACCATCTGGGGATTCAGGCCCCAAGGCAGTGCTGAGGGCTTCCCAAGTGCTAGATGGCCATTAACGTACTGGTAATGGACTAGTACATTGTACATGATTACTGTTATAAATTAAGCATAAAAATCACATTAAAATAGTATTACAGCAATGAGATAAAACCCACCCAAAAACCAAAAGGAAAATTAAGGTTTAAGGCTGTTCTATCACCCTAAACTGGTCCCTGGGTCATGTTGCTACATATGGCCCTCTCTTGGGTGGGTCTGGATCAAATAGAATAATGGCAAGATGACTACGTAGCTACGTAGGTCCATGATACAGCAAAGAGCTCCATGTGGTAGAGGGAGTCCCATTGTGTAAGCTGGGGCTCTGCACTGGCACAGGGGCCTGCCTGCATGGTCAGGACCTTATTGTACAGTACCATGCCGATATTAATGAAATACATATTTTCCCTCTTGCACATAACATCAATCACTTTCTGTGGAACTTTCTGATAGAGGGTAATTATTAATTTATACTATGGTAGCACCTGCCGGCCTTCACCAGCATCAGGATTCATGTTGCACAAACGCAGAGTAACAAACAGCCCCACCACAAAGAGTGTACAATCTATATAGGTGACACAGAGGCGCAGAGAGGTGAAGTGACCTACCCACTGTGACAGGCAGACCCAGGAAGATCATCCAGGCCTCCTGAGTTCAGTGCCCTGGCTCCTGGACAACACTGTGGCTCAAAGATTATAAGTGGTACAATGCCCAGGTATAGCAGAGCTGAAGGATAAGGATAAAATGGCATTTCCCTGATTATTGTATGTTTCACTTAACAGTAAGTGTATTTTTTCCGGAGTTTTACTTTCTTTCTAGTATAATAACATGTTTCAAATGTATTAGAAGACAAAGATATTTTACTGGAAACAAACCAAAGATACAAGGCGTTAGAGTATATTAATATGCTATGCCTGGGTGCCCAACCTAAAGCCCGTGGGCTGTACATGGCCCACCACTATATTTCATAAGGCCTGCAGCCTGCTTTGACACAATATACTAATGGCCGATTCATTAGTGATTCGTCATCATGTTTACATCATTTTAGTTTACATAAGTGTGTAAATAGACAATAGTGTACATAGAAACAACCTATCTAAATACATACAAAACAAAATATAAATCAATACGGGTGACTTTAAATTTTATTAAAATAGGTAGAATCTGTTTAGCCCACACAAGGTCATCTTGCTGTTGCCTCAGTGTTGTTGAATTGTTCGCATAAGCAAGTATCAACATTGCTTGTGGAAGTTAGAGAGAAAAGACCTATTAGGTATTACCAGTCTTTTGACATGTTAATGTGCTCTGCATAGACTTACACTGAGTTTGTTTTGCTATCATTTGTCACATGGTCTCCATCGACCTGAATTGCCATTATTTTGCCTTCATAATGACATCTTAATATGGTCTCGTCTCCACAAAGTTGCCATGACATTGTCATGGGATCATTAGACTATGCTAAAGTCCCATTTGGGGTGGTGGTGGGGGGAGAAGGTGTTATTTTAAAAAATGGCTATTGGGATTTGGTCATTTGTTTCTATCCCTTTTTATACAGAACAGCTACCTGACGAGTCAGTAAAAGAAGGATAAGCAGCAGGCTCACTGGAAATTCATTGGACACTACTATCTTTTACTGTTACATATGCTTTGAAGCTGAATGTTAAGTGATTAAAACAGATTTTTTAAACATTAAAGATTATAACATCATTTAAAATTATTAAAAATAAATCTTGTAAAGAAGAAATGGTAGTGTATGTAACGTTCAGTTACAGACATACTGTATATTTTTGTAGGGAAATCAGGAGTTTAAGGTAATAATACTGTAGATTTATATAGCACCTTACTTTCCAAATGAACCCAAGAACTTTGAAAGTTTAATATATAACAGGGGTAGGCAACGTATGGCACGAGTGCCGAAGGTGGCACGCGAGCTGATTTTCAGTGGCACTCACACTGCCCAGGTCCTGGACACTGGTCCGCGGGGCTCTGCATTTTAATTTAATTTTAAATGAAACTTCTTAAACATTTTAAAAATCTTATTTACTTTACATACAACAATAGTTTAGTTATATATTATAGACTTGTAGAAAGAGACATTTTAACATTTTTAGAAGGTATTACTGGCACGCAAAACCTTAAATTAGAGTGAATAAATGAAGACTCAGCACACCACTTCTGATAGGTTGCCGACCCCTGATATATAATGTGCTCTAAATATAAGAGTTTAACTACTGCTGAACGCAGCCAGCTCAGGGCTATGATGCAACAACCATTCAACAGTGCACAGTAATACTACACAGGAGTTTTTGACAAGAGGTGAAGAAAAATAATATAGCCAATGTAAATTTAGCTAATGCACAATATTTGTGCATATGTGTTTCCTGAATGTACGAGATCTCAAGTCAAGTAAAATTTCAGAGGTTAAAATAAAACAGCAACCAAGGAAACAACAAGACAATATTAACTAAAAGGTCCCAAGACAAATGAGAAGCACATCAATTAGCTCACCCACTAACATGTTCTAATAGCAAAATGACCCTGTATCAAAATAGTTACCACCGTTGAAATAGCCTAAACTCACCAAAGAACGCATGAACATGTTTTCCTTCCAAATCAATGAAGTTTCATAGTTTGCTATGATATTTGACTCAGGACCTTTAAATCCACTAAGATACCACTTCAGTTAGTACAATTTCCCTTTGAATAATAATTTAAAGGAAGAAGACATATAATTTTCCAGTAAGAAGAAGTATATTTATTGATGCCATTGCCCCAGTTGTGTGGCACCTCAAGTGCTCACATGTATTGCTTATCACTGAAACTGATCGTGGCTTAGTTTAATGTCCATTTTCCTTAATCATTTCACTCCACTGTGCAAAAGGGAACATGAAGATAAAGATTTAATGTGAAATCTGGAGGCACAGGGAACATACTTTATAACAGCTCATATTGTGCTCATCTAGAGCAATTATTATTGCTCATTACATTTATATGTATGAATCATTACATTTTATATCGCAATATGCATGTTTTTTTATAAGTAAGCTTTAAGCAAATTAGAATACTTAATATGTTGTTTGAACTTTTGCCAGAAATGAGCTCCAGAGCCAGTTCTTTCTATTTACATTGTCGCATTTATCCATTTCCAAATATTAGAAGATTTATCTATCAGATTCTGTGTAAATTCAGTACACAGATAATTTGTAAAAAGCTTCCTTTTTAAAAATGTTCTGTGGTTTTTCTAATCTAATCTCTTTTCTAATTTCCTAATCATATAACCTTGAAGTCTAAAGACACAGCCTGTGATAATCTGTGTAAACTGTCTTTATTGTTATCACAGACATTTACAAAAAAATACACACACACATTCAAAGCTCCCTTTTAAGTAATACTTTAGTCACAGTTCAATCAGATCCCCATTACTCCTACTCATCAGATAGAAAGTGTTCGCAAGCAGAAGGGGGATATTGACTTTAAAAATTCACTGGTGAGGCGTACAGAGCCTGCAGGAATGTCAAAACTCCAACCTGCATTTTGATGTTTTCGCCTCAGGTTAGTCTTGACTGACATGCTTGGAGCACTCTTGTTTGTGCTCCGGCATCCATTAACTGTCCTTGACTCAATGTTATACAGGCCTTTACGGTCAGTTCAGTGCCTAATGGTTACAGCAGATTAGGTGCCACGAGGTGTAAGAAAAGCATACGCCTCTCTTTAAGGGATCACATTGGTTGTTCTTTGCTTCATTAGGGTGTATTGTTTGATCCCAAATTAATGAGAACCTGTTAATTATTATTCTGATAATTGTGCCACATGTGGGAGCATGCCAGGCAAGTGGTATTTTAAAGAAATAGAGTTTTGCAAAGGAAAACAAAATGTCAAGGTTGAGATGTCTTTGAGTAGGGTTTGTTTATATGCAAGGCATTGCACACAAGTGTGGATGGCATTCAATGTAAAGAACATAAAGAGGGCAAGCCTAAACTACGCTTGCTTCAGCTATTGTATAATGCTAAATAACTACCTTGTAAAAACAGCTCAGAGAAAGCTTATCTGCTCCATATACAGAGCTATAGACACACCTGTAATCCCACACACTGCACTGCTGGGCCTTTGTGTCTCTTTTGACTTTACCCTTCCCTTGTCTACACCAGACGTTTTTTAAGCTTTATCGAAATGTGACCCAATTCACACTTGCACTTGGGTTCAAGGGAAGGATCCATTTTAAAATAGGGAAAAATGAGTGCTGAAGTGATGTTAACATTAACAATCATTTTAATCACTTTAATGTCACTCACATTAATATATGAGAAAGAACTCTTGAGTAAATGCTGACAGGTATAAGTATGTCCATAGAAATAGTTTTCTTTTACATCAAGCTCAGATAAGCTTCTGTGGTGCCTATATTCATTTAACAGAAAGTATTGAGATTAGACAGATGTCTCAATTTAAAATGAAAAAAAAAGTCTTATGTAGATAAACCAGGATGTGACACTGTTTCACCTGTGTTTTTCTGCTAGCCTATATAATGCTATCAGAACATAACTAGAGTTTTGATTCCTACATCCCGTTTGACATTGACTGACAGTTCTGCAGAGAACAAAGGCAGAGAGATGTCAGTTTTAAAATGTGGAGATTTTATTAGGCTCAAATGAACAAATTCAGTTCACTTTACTTCTTTTAAAATTAGATATGGGCCAAAACACTAGAGAGCAACATCCCCAAATTCAAAGATTCAGAATCTGAACCCAGGTTGGCTCCTATCTCTGTAACAGGCCAAAGCAAGGACCTGGATCTGAAACTCGCAGAAATTTGAGGGGGGGAAGGTTTGCAATTTTCATCTGAATTTTGCAGCTCCTAGCCATCTCTGCTTAAAAGTGATCTTCTCCAGTTAGTCTAGGCAAAGATCTGGACATTCTCAGATGTTCTACATCCTGAAGCTTCTTAGCACCTCTTCAAACTGGGTTGTCTGTCAGGAGCCTAGTCATGAATTTGGGTGCCTACCTTTAGGTACTCAAGTTTAAAATGTTGGCCTTAGCTTTTTAAAGCCATTTGAGATGAAAAGCCATCTGTAAATAAGTTATTCTGGGTGAAAATGTCTCCTACTGGTGACAGTAAGGATGACAAAACCAGCTGATGTAACTGGTAACCCTTTGCGGCCTTTTTAAATAGAATCATCAGAACTAAAATATTTCACCTTTATGTGCAGTAAAAGCCTGCACGAGCACCTGTAAAAAGTTGACATACTGTAGGGACAAAAATAAAGAGCAGCAATGGCCCTACAAACAATATTAACATGTTGATAATAAAATGTAATTTAGGGTCACATAGCTGCCTATTTCTCACAAGAACCTGAAGCTCATAGGCTGAGCAGGGGTTATCCTTTCAGCAGAGAAGAGAACAGCATCTAGTAAAAACAGTGAGGATGGAAACCAATGTATATTACTCCCACATTTGCTTGTGATTTAGTGCTTGTGAACGGTGATCAACCAAGTGCCCTTGAGAGTAAACCCTATTTCCACATGGACTGTGCCTTGACACAGTGGGAAGGCTTGCATGCTCCAGTGGGAGCTATTTTGGCAGGAGTGGCATTCCTGGTAAGGCTACCCAACTCAGACAGGTCGAAGAGTAGGAGCCCGACACAAGGTCCATTGGTCCTCCTGGTAGAGAGTTGAGAGTCAGACTAACAAGCTGTCCAAACAAAAATGCTTCCTGTTAAAGAAACAATCTGAGGTAGGGTGGAAGGTGAGGCGATCAAAGAAAGAAGAATGACTCCAACCAGATACATGGAGGCTTGCTGAAGAGACGAAAGAATTAAAGAAGAGAATTCAACAAGAACAAGACAGCAGTAGCAGAGCTATTCTGTAACAAGAATATGTGGACAAAGACAAGAAATACAAAAGATCAGTTAGAAGATGGAAACTAAATCAAGAGGAGCTGAGAAGTTGTACAAGAGAGGGGATTATAAAAAGCATTTTCTAGTATCTAAATATCACAGTTCTCAAGCCATTGTACACTTTTGACCATGGACAAAGGACAGAAAGCCTGTTGGATGGAACATTTCCAGGCTGTGCTAAGTCAGCCAGAACCACTAACACACATTGAGAGATGTGAAGATATAACAGACTTATCTTGGGAAGTTATCGACTTTATGGAAGTAATTAAAGCCATAAACCAACCGACGAGTGGCAAAGCACCAGGCTATGATAAGATAGATGCTGAAATGTTAAAAACTGAGAAGAAGTGATTGTGAATGACATAGGCAGGTTGTACTAAATGGTTTGGGAAAAGGAGATCTGTCCTAAAGACTGAAGAAGAGGTGTCACCTGCAAACTTCTTAAGAAAGGCAACCAGTTTCTTTGTGATAACTGAAGAGAGATGGCACTCTATCTGTACCTGGAAAAGTGTTTTGCATTATCATTTTGAAGAGGATGAAAACTGCTTTTGATAAAGTACTCAGGGAAGAATAGGCTGGATTTTGATCCAGTAGGTCATATTCAGACCAGAGTTTCACCTTGATAAAACTTATTTAGAAATATTAGCAGAAGATGGTGTTTAACTTCCTTGATTTCATGAAAGTGTTTGACAGTCTGCAGAGAAGTCCTCTGGAAGATCCTGAGACACTGTGGAATTCCAGCAAAGATTATTAATTTGAGGAAAGATTTGTATGACAAGTCTGTGTGCTGCACCAGGACAGGGACTGGTGTCATGGAATGGTTTAAGATTGTAAGGCACAGTTGTGTTCGATCCCCGCTTCTCTTCTGCATTGTCATAGACTTTGTAATGAGAAGCGCAATAGCTGCTGCCAAGGATGCTGGTATTGTCTGGGCAAGAGATAAACCACAAGACTTGATTTTGTAGATGATGTAATCAAACTGGATACCAACTTGGATGGAATGAAAAGACTCTTTACGAGCATAAAAGCAGAAGCTGTTAAAGTGGGACTTCATATCAGTATGTGTGCTGGAGGAGGCTTGAGAGCCTGGCTCAGCAAGAGAGTGTAAAGGAGCCTAGGCTGGTGGAACAGGCGGGCTCAGTGGTACCCCAGTACATCAGGTGGCACCCTGGAGCAGGGGGCAGGGGGCATCCCATCACAGCAGGACGATTGAAAGGTATGCTGCTATCATGGAGATGGCTTATGACGGAATAAAACATCTTGCTCTAGACAGACAGCAGTGGGAAAAATAGGTTGCCTCAAATGCCACCAGGCATAAGAGAATCTAAGTAAGTCCTTTTCCTAGCTACAGGATAAGGGCAACAAAGGGTGGTAACATCACGTGTAGCTAGCCCACAATGTTCAGCCACTCCTCCTCAACCCTGATCTGGAGAATGTAGGCAGTTTAATCTCTATTCAGCCTTGGGCATCCCTGGACAAGTTTGCTAATTGTGGCTGCTGCTTTTGTGTCAATCCACTTTGACTTTTAAAGCACCATTATCCATGAGATTGTTGTGGAACGTAAGAACCTGGTTTGGGGGTTCATTACAAATTCAAAGCACAGCCCATATATGCCAGAACTTCTACTGTGTTTCAGACAGCTTCAGAGTTGGATCTGAGCCCAATTTCAGTCGAATCCCAGAGGATTGATGGTTTTCCACTCAAACTACTGGAAATCTGTATTTTTGGTTTCATGATTGCTGGGTTCAAAGGAAAACCAGATAGGGTGGGTGTTTTAAAAGCTCATCAGGGCAGGCACTCTGCCTTCCTTTATCTTCATAAGGCACTCAGCAGACTTGGAGATCTACTGGAAACAATTAATAAGTAATTATAACCAACAGACAACTTGTGTCCTGGCTTATGCAGTGGCACAGGTCATCCCCTTTCACCAGCTTCTCATATCATGGGTAGACATGAAGAAGTGAAGAGGTTACACAGAAATCACTATTCCCCCTGTTCGCCTCAGTCATGCAAGTGGACAGGAAGTCGGGGGAATGGATGGAGCATTGGCCATGCTTCCCAGTAGTCTGACCAGCATAGTTGCACCAGCATGCCAGGGAATGTGGTCTGCCAGGCACGCAACCAATATAGTTGACTTCCTCTCCAGAGCAGTGGGGGAACCAGAGGGAGACTGTCACAATTTCCTTCCCGGGCTGCTCCAAGGACAGTGCAACAATGCGATGGCCCCTACTCAGAGCAGATTGTACAGTCATTATCTAGCTGTAAGTTTTGCAGTGATTTCAGGTTCATTTGGACCCAAAACTCAAAGCAAAACTCGGTGAATGTGAATGCCCTCATGGTTGATTCTGAAGAAAGTCTTTGCCTGATCAACTCTGAAATGGTCACACGTTTACTATTCTTCAGGGGGGGCGGAGGGGGAAAAAGGCCTATTCAGAGCCTCTGAACAAGCTCCAAACATATTTCATTTAGTGGTAACATTTCAGCCTCCAACCTCCTCAGACTGCTATAGAAGGCAAAATGTTACCACTAGCCATTGTTTTCAGGGCAGCGTTCGAATGCCTCTGTCAATTATATAATAATTCTACAAGGGATTGATCTAAATTAAGGGTCAGATTCTGCTGCCCGTCCTCTGGTTGGATACAGCTTTGCTTCATGTGTGTTGTTATTGGAATCAATGCAATCATGCATGGAGTAAGTATCTAATCAATGGGAATAAGGGTAGTAGATTCTGGTTCCAATTAATTGAATAAAATAAAGCATTTATCAAACTTGCAGAGAGATTTTAAATAACACTCTTCTGCTAGAGGATGACGTAGCAAGTGACTAGTGTGACTTATTGAATCTTTACTTATCGATATACATTGCAAGATAAAATGCACTGCACGTAATTACAGCAGAGAGAGTGAAATTTTCCCCTCTGCTACACGAATGCAACCCCCTATTAAAGCCATGTGGTTGCAGTGGAGGGCAGAATTTGGCTAAAACTTTCTACTGACCTGAGCATGAATGCCATGAAAGACTCCTATTTTTTTTCTAATATGGACTTTTTAATTTTTTAAGTTGACCTGTTGGGAGATGCGTGTGTTGTTTTGCTTTAGCGAGGGCTGGTATCATTTGTAATGAGTTAGTTTGGTTTAGTGAAAGGAATTTAGGCAGGGTTATGTTGTATGATAGAAGGTTCCTGACATTAGCTGTACGCCAGTCTAGTGACAGGAATCAGGCTCTCCAAAGCTTTGCACGTGTTTGTCACTGTCCTATTTGTTGTGTTTTTAATGACGTTTCCTGTCGTTTTCAGGCTTGTCAGAACTACTGTATTTGTCAGATGTGAATGTTTGACTCTGGCTGGGGCAGAGTTGAGGAGAGGATGGAATTTTTAGCTCTAAGAATGAACTACGTACCAGAGGGACCTGTGCTGATGAAACACCATTTTAGAGTACTGGAGATCATACCAAGTCAGGAGTTTAGTTATAAATATTTTGTATTAATACAAGCAAAATGTATCATTAAGTTTTAGACCTAACAACTGAAACTAGAGCTGAGTAGGAGCCTGAAGTCTTTCCATTGACTTCAATGAGCATTAGATCAATTTTTAATTTAGCTTGGTGAAAACCAGACAGAAAAGCGAGATACCCATAGTAGGTCAATCATGCTTAAGGTACGAGAAAGAACAGGTTGGTCTTGGTAGTATTACTTGATAACATTCAGTAATATGTCGAGAAAATACACTTGTGAAGCCCCGTTGTTTTCAGAGCATGAAGACAGCTGTTAATGGGGCTGTATGGATGCAAGGATCCTCATTGCAGGATGGAGGCCTAAGGCCTTATATTGGCAAGTCTTTTTTGGTCTGTAGAGAACTCTGTGTGTTTATTGTGCTATCTAATTAATAATTAAAAATAAAATAGAAGATATTTTTTCTGTGTTTATTCTACATCCCCTGAGAACCAGAAGATCTTAAGTCATCTGTAGCAATCACTTTAGTCATTAACATTGTAAAAGAAAGGGCTAAACTGAGCCTTGTGGAAGCAGGTGCAAGTCCAGTTTCTGAAAGTTTGCCCAAATAGATACTATGGATATGTAAGAAAGATCTTGGAATCACCGTTGATAGCTCTCTGAAAAACTCAGCTCGATGAGCAGTAGCAGTCCAAAAGACTGCTAACAGAATGTTGGGCACTATTAGGAAAGAGATTGAAAATAAGTCAGAAAATATAATGCCACTGTATAAATCCATGGTGTGCCCAAACCTTGAATACTGTGTCCAGTTCTGGTTGCCCCATCTCAAAAAGGATCTAGTGGAAGGTTCAGAGAAGGGCAACAGACATGATCAAGAGTATGAAATGGCTTCCATACAAGGAGAGATTAAAAAGATTAGGGCTGTTTATCTTAGAAAAAAGAAGATTAATGGGGGGATATGCTTGACGGCTATACATTCATGAATTTTATAGAGAAAGTGAATAGAAAGTGTTATTTGTCCTTTCACAGAATAAAAAAAAACAGGGGTCATCTGATTAACTTAATAGGCAGCAAGCTTAGTACAAACAAGAAGACATCCTTTTTCGCACAATGTATAATTAACCTGTGGAACTCATTGCCATGGGATGTTATGATAGCCAAAAGTATAATTGGGTTAAAGAAAGAACTAGATAAGTTCATAGAGAATAGGTCCAGCAATAGTTATTAGCCAGGATAGTCACGATTCAACTCCATGCTCGGGGCAACTCTAAACTCCTGACTGCCAGAAACCAGCAAGGGAAGACGGGGGTGAATCACTACAATTGTCCTGTTCTGTACACTCCCTGTTCCATACACTCCGGTACTGGCACACTCAGCACCAGAGATTCCCACCTAGCTCATGCAGATTGTAACACCCTAGTATTCCCTTGAAGGTTCTGGATATAAACCAAGGTTTAGGTGGGGACCCTGATCATCTCCCTTCCCTCCTACATCACCTTCCAAACCTAGTGAGGCTCCTTTCAAACCCAGTCCTCCAACAGAAGTAATTTTGGTCATTTACTAAAGTTTATAGAGTCCCTAGCTCCTCTCTTCAGCTTGGTCAGACCACAATGCAGCCCTTCTGATGGGCAGCAGGCCCTTTCCTCAGATCCCCCATTTTTTGTTTCTCATATTCTTCCCTTTGAGGGAGGCTCCTTGAAGAAATTTATAGCAGTTCTGATCTTGGCTTTTATCAGATGCTTTGACTCTGGGAGTGTGAAGGAGGGTTACACCTTGAGATCCCCCTGGGCCTCAGACCCTCTGGCTTCAGCATCATGATCTTCCTTTCTTTTGCCATGAAGGTTCTTATCCTTGGTTTTGAAGTCAGAGATCTGAGGGGAATAATCACTTCGGTTTTCTTGTTTCCAACATCCTTCAACAAAAACAGGGCCAGAGTTCAAGGCTTTGCTTGACAGTTGGCGCCTGTCTCTCCTGGGTTTGTCCTAAACTTGAGATGGCGCTGGACCCATAGTACTGAGACGATCCTGCCTATCATGCGGGTTCTTACACTGGGATTTCCTGTTCTCCGTGGAGAAAAGAGATAGATATCTACATATCACCATCTACCCTGTACAACAGCCACAGCTGTGTTCCCCTCTGAGGCGCAGTCACTTTTTGGTAGGCCAGGACCAGAGCTGAAGTTGTAGTGAGTGTAGTCTAAGGCTAAGCCCAGCTAGGAATAAATGCTTGTGTCCTGAACAAATGTTTGGGTAATGTCTCCACTAGAATTTACAGTCTTTTTAATTAAGAAAAAACAGAAAGCGTACCAGGAGTGGAAAATGGGAGGGATCAGCAAAGAAACCTACCTTATTGAGGTCAGAGGGTGTAGGGATGCAGTGAGAAAGGCAAAGCGACGGGTGGAGATGGACCTAGCGAAGGGGATTAAAACCAATAGCAAAAGGTTTTTTAGCCATATAAATAGGAAGAAAACCAAGAAGGAAGAAGTGGGACCGCTTAAAACTTTAAACGGAGTGGAGATTAGGGATAATCTTGGAATGGCACAATATCTGAATGAATATTTTGCCTCGGTCTTTAATGAGGCTAATGAAGGGCTAAGGAATTGTGATAGAGGGACCGATGGGAATGAAGATATGGGGGTAGACATTACGGTATCTGAGGTGGAGGCCAAACTTGAACAGCTTAACGGAAGTAAATCGGGGGGCCCGGATAATCTTCATCCTAGAATATTAAGGGAATTGGCGAGTGATATTGCTAGCCCGTTAGCGATGATTTTTAATAAATCTCTAAATTCGGGGATTGTACCGTTTGACTGGAGATTAGCTAATGTAGTTCCTATATTCAAGAAGGGGAAAAAAAGTGACCCGGGTAACTACAGGCCTGTTAGTTTAACATCTGTAGTATGCAAAGTAATGGAAAAAATTTTAAAAGAGAGAGTGGTTACGGAGCAGGAGCCCGATGGCAACTGGGATAGATTACAGCATGGATTTACGAAAGGTAGATCGTGCCAAACCAATCTGATCTCCTTCTTTGAGAAAGTAACAGATTTTTTAGACAAGGGAAATGCGGTGGATCTAATATATCTGGATTTCAGTAAGGCGTTTGATACGGTTCCGCATGAGGAATTATTGGTTAAATTGGAAAAGATGGGGATCGAAATGAAAATCCAGAGGTGGATAAGGAGCTGGTTAAAGGGGAGACTGCAGAGGGTAGTACTGAAAGGGGAACTGTCGGGTTGGAGGGGGGTTACCAGTGGAGTTCCTCAAGGTTCGGTTTTGGGTCCTATTTTATTCAATCTATTTATTGCTGACCTGGGAACCAAGAGTAGAAGTGGGCTGATAAAGTTTGCGGATGACACCAAGTTGGGAGGTATTGCCAATTCGGAGAAGGATCGGGATATCCTCCAGGGAGATTTGGATGACCTTGTAAACTGGAGTATTAGTAACAGGATGAAATTCAATAGTGAGAAGTGTAAGGTTATGCATTTAGGGATGACTAACAAGAATTTTAGTTATAAGCTAGGGACGCACCAGTTGGAAGTAACGGAGGAGGAGAAGGACCTGGGAGTCCTGGTTGATCGTAGGATGACTATGAGTAGGCAATGTGATGTGGCCGTTAAAAAAGCTAATGCGGTCTTGGGTTGCATTAGGCGAGGTATTTCTAGTAGGGATAAAGAAGTGCTAGTCCCGTTATATAAGGCGTTGGTGAGACCTCATTTGGAGTATTGTGTGCAGTTTTGGTCTCCCATGTTTAAGAAGGATGAGTTAAAACTGGAACGGGTACAAAGAAGGGCCACTAGAATGATCCGAGGAATGGAAGGCCTGTCGTATGAAAGGAGACTTGAGGAGCTCGGTTTGTTTTCCTTAACCAAAAGAAGGATAAGGGGAGATATGATTGCACTCTTTAAATATATCAGAGGGATAAATACCAGGGAAGGAGAGGAATTATTTCAGCTCAGTGCTAATGTAGACACGAGGACAAACGGATATAAATTGTCAGTCAGGAAATTTAGGCTTGAAATTAGACGAAGGTTTCTAACCATCAGGGGAGTGCAATACTGGAACAGCCTACCGAGGGAAACAGTAGGGGCGAAGGACCTCCATGACTTTAAGATTAAGCTAGATAAGTTTATGGAGGAGATGGTATAATAGGATAACGGGCTTAGTCAATAGGTCAATTAAGTGCCAAACTGGTAAATAGTACAATGGGTCAATGATATGATATTCTTAACCTTTTTCCAGAGGGTATGGCTGGAGAGTCTTGCCCGCATGCTCGGGGTTCAGCTGACCGCCATATTTGGGGTCGGGAAGGAATTTTCATCCAGGGCAGATTGGCAGTGGCCTTGGAGGTTTTTCGCCTTCCTCCGAAGCATGGGGCAGGGGTCGCTTGCTAAAGGAGTGGGTAGATCGGCTTATGTGGCCTGCATCTTGCGGGAGGTCAGACTAGATGATCATAATGGTCCCTTCTGATCTTGAATTCTATGATTCTATGATTACCAAGAGTAAGAACATGGCTAATTATGCAAATGCATCAGAAAATAGCAATTATTTTTAGTAATCCTCTATTATTTCAGCAGGAGGTTTTTTTCATGTCCCAGCTGAAGACAAGTCATCTCAGGATCCTAAAAGTCTCTTACTCTTTTATGTATCAGGAGACAGTCAGTTCTGCACCATTCAGGGCTCAAGACTGTAGGCAACTTTGTTAGTAGCTTCCTTCCCAAGCTGGCTGGATACATATGTGGCTTTGGCAATGGAATGATTTAGCAGGAGGTGTTTGTTCATGCTGCCTCTACATGAACAGCACCTTCCCAAAGAGACCAAGTGCATCTTGCATGTGAGCCAATGGTCCAGTAAGTGACAGATCAGAGGTCAGTACAAGGATCTGCCAAAATTCCAGACATAACAGTTTAAACAGTGTTTAAATAGACACAGAGGGCCTGATTCTCCACTGTCTTGCATCTTGTGTAGTTATCTGCACATGCATAAAACACAATAGCTGGGGCAGTCGAGTGGATAATTCTGTTTTAGTAGCAATTTGCACTTGCTTTGCAGTGGTGTAAACAATTACACAAGGTTCAAGGCAATGGGGAAGCAAGCCAAAATAAGATAGGTAGAAACTACATGTAAACGTGTGTTCGTTATCTAATTTCAAAGATATCAGAGGTTACTAGGAGGAATGGCTTTCTCTAGCAAACTTTTGTTTCTAAGGTTAATATGATATCTGAAATAAAAGATAATAGTGAGGTTCCCACTAAGAGGAGACTGCAATGTGCGTATAAATGTCACAAGCTTGTCTTTTATTTATTTTTAATGGAATCCAAAAAGTTGTATCCAGTAAACTGGAGTTTTAGAGCTGTAAGAGGCATTTTAGGTCCTGAGCTTGAGGCTGGAGGTCAGCTTGGTTGCCGTGGAGAAGGTTAGAACTTATCTCAGGACAATGAGGAAAACATGATGAATTAAACCAGTTTCACAGCTCTGAGACTAGTGGTTTTGCCCTAGTTACCTCAGTGTTTCAGGTCTCCATCTAGTTCTCAATGTGAAGTTTTTACCCTTAAGTGTTGGGCTAGGATGTCAGTGAAATGAGAATGGTAATTAGCATTGTGTGTTTTACAAGTGGGGAGCTCATGGTATTCTTGTGATCCCAGTGCTGATTGTGTGCAGAGCCGTTTAATGGAAGCCGTGGTTTGATTTTGTTTTTCTTTAGTCCTGAGAACAAAAAGAAATGTCTCAAGGAAAGTGTAAAATGGAATTCAAAAAGAACAATAGAATTTGGTTTGATTTGTTTAATTCTGAAATCAAGGTCACTTAAAAGTACTACAGCTTTTATTTGTTTTAAATTTTTTTTGGCAACATCTTTCTTTTCATTTGATGGTCTTGTCATCCCCAGAACTGTGTATGTTACTGATCCTGCTTGTATTCAAAGCTGTTATTAAGTGGAGTCTTTTAGATTTTAGAGAAATGATAATGGTTCCAAAGATGACAGAAAGTGGCAGCTGGTGACAAAAAACCCCCTTGATAAGACGACAACAGTAAATCAAACTACCGCCACTTTTTCGTTTCATGTTTGTTAATACCACCTCGCCTTTTGAAGTTTAAAGCAAGGTTCAAAAGAGCCAGGTGCTGAATCATAATATTAAAGCAAGTAAGGAGCTCCATGAAAGAGAGGAGATCTGAGAGGGGAAAGCAACAAACACAGCTTTCAACTGCCTTTTGTCGGCCTTTCTGCAGATGTCACCAGTTGTTATCCCCAGCAGAGGCTTCAAGCTTGTAGCAGTGCCTCTGGCTGATTCCAACTCAACGTTTCAAGTGTCAATCAAAAAGGAAGGACGCAGCTTAGGTCCTGGTCATTGTCCTGTGAAAAGAGCCAAGCATTTAACATTGATTTAGCTCCCTCAATATACAAAGATAGAGTCAGCTTTGTGCAGCAAAAGGGCCTTTGGCAAGGTTGCTTGTAGAGCAATTCCATCGCATCCGATGCTCCTTGGTTTAGCTGTCACGCTGCAGTGTCTGGAGTCCTATGAAAAATTATTCAGGAATGAGTGAGCAAATTAAAAAGAAATAACATGCTCTCCTAAATAGCAATGCAGGCTATAGAAAATGCTTTTAATGTCATTTAGCCTTGAAAAGCAGTTTTGATAAAAGTATTTTATGCTTTTAAATACCATTTAACAAGGAGAATAAGACATTTTAGGACAAGAGAAGGCCCTTGTGAAGCACATCTCCAATGGACTGTATGAACAGTTATGCCACAGTGTATTTTTGGCCAACTTTGTCTTAAAGCTTCTTATATTCATTGCTGTCCATAGACTGCATTACTAGTCTCCGTGTACAAAAATTCAGCCTGATTTCCATTGGTGCCCTAACTTACGTTCTTCTGCCCTTTTCCTTGTGTGTCAGATTGTTTGCCTGAGTCTCTCTGTTGCTATTTTCTTCAAAAATCCTTTGTAATGAATTATTTCATTCTCAGCCATGACACTGCCAGTTTGGCTTTGACTCCAAATTGCTGGTGACTCAATGTGAGCTATGCAAGGCACTCAATATTGTCATGGAAATAACAAGTCTCTGAAAATGTCTGGCAGTCCTGTGGTGGGGAATAGGTTCTCACACTTGTGGCAAGGCCCACACTTATGACTGCAAAATGAGGAAAACAGGTGAAACAAGCCACTGAATGAAGAATGTATATTTTTAAAAAGAGTCAATGCAAAACAATCAAATCCTGTGCAGCATCAAGTTATGTTAAACTCATGAACACAGATATTTGTAGAGAAGCGTCACCTCTGGACAGGTTGTTTCATTACAGGGTTTCAGGCATCTTCTTTTTCAACACTTGGAATGAGCCACTGCTAGGCTGCCTCTTAGGTATGAGCTAGGAGTGTGATTGCCCTGCTCATATACACATACATGAGCCGCCTCTCATTGTGCTTGCATAAGTATAAATACCAGTGTAGCCACAGTAGCATGGGTAGCAGGAGCGGAGGCATGGCTTAACATGGTTTGAGGTGGCTTTACTGAGCATGGCTGAGCTGTGCCTCCGCTGCTTCTTCCTGTGCTATGTTGCTATTTTTACTCATGCTAGCTCAATGAGAGCTTGTGTGAGTACGTGTACCCAAATAGGGGAATGATATCCTGGCTCGTAATGCAGATGTAGCCTTAGAAACAGGCCACTGAACTAGATACACCAATAGTCTGGTCAAGTATGACAGATATTATGGCCCCGATACACCAAAGTACTTATGCACATGCCTAACTTCAAGCATCTGAGGAAAGTTGGTAAAAATATAAGGAAAACAACTTTGGGAAATGTGTCAACATTTTGAAGTTGTTGCCATTTTGCATGGCTCGAAATGCAGACATAGGCTGTTTTTTTTTTAAAAAAGATTGTTTTGATCAGTGGGTTTTGAAATATTGATAAAAAATATTGGTTAAAAAGATCATGGACATTTTTTGTGAGGAATGGAAAATTGTAATAATGTCAACATTTTTCGTTAAAAAAATCTTTTCAAGAAGCCATTTTTCAATGAAAAATCTTTTTGTGTAAAATACATTGGCCAGCACTACTCACGAACAGTCCCTTTGAAGTGACCGGGATTACTCATGTACCTAACATCAGGTACATGCATCTCATTTTGTGACAAAGTTTGCTCTGTCCTTCTAGAATGATCTCTTTACTAACAGTCTGCTTCTCCGCTTGTGCATTTGATATTACTTACAAATACAGTCAAGAGTGTCAGAAATATTCAAAGTGGAATATTCAAGATATTCAATAATCTATACAAGTTCAGCTTTATTTTTAAAAACACCTAGTACTACAGGGTCCTGGTCCATGACTGCGGCGCCTAGGCATTATGATAATACAAATAAATAATAACAATACATCTGCATGTTCTTAGCAGGTGCTCATAATATTACCTTGCACGCATGTAGTCAATTTACAAAAAATGGGATCAATGGAGTTGAGTGATCAATGCAAAAATATTTCCGTAAATCTTCATTCCGATCTTTAAATACATTTGTTTTGATCAAGTTCATGCCCCTTTTGTACTCGCTGTCCACAGACATACACGATAGACTTTGACTCAGAGAAAAATGAATGTTAATCTTGCATTTTCTACTACCCACAGGGAGACATGTTTGCACCAAAAACCTGGTTATGAGAGTGATGTTCATTAAGGGCTAGAATGTGACCAATTCCATAAGCACAAGGCATGCCCTCACTCCCTTGTGCCAGTGTGCCATCCCACTACTGCCAGTATGTGGGAAATAGAAGACCCATGGAGCTGGTATTGGGTAAGAATGGGAGGACAGTAGGTGGAATTTTGGCTCTCCCACTCCCAACGCACCTGGTGGTGTATCTATGCCAGCATGTTGAGGCGTGTGTGCTGTGCCAGGTGCATGCCTGACACAATTTTCTCTCTCCCTGGAGCAGCAAAGGGACTGGAAGCTGAACAGTAACTCCCCAATGACAGTCTCACTCCCAGCCTGCTCCACAGGCAACACAAGAAGGCACTGCCCCTTGCTCTGGGTAGACTGGAAATGGACAGTCTAGCCCCAAATCAGTGACCAGAAATAATGGATGATGTGATCAGCCAGAACTAAGCATTGCTGGAAAACCAATTAATTATGACTAAAAGAAGAAAGGAAACTCCAATGCAGGCTAGTTCTAACTCAGAGTGGCTGTGCACATTGAACAAATCCTGTGTTGTCTGAAATTCAGACATTTGCATGAACAGGTGTTTATTCACACAAATATTTGTGACCAGTTGTTCTTTGTACAAATGCCCATATTCACATACGATCAAGTGTACCCATGCATGAACAAGAGTATTCTCTATTCACCGGGCGTTCGATTGAATCCTGCATACAGGGTGGCATGTAGCTGCACCACCCCAGGAGGAGCCAGGGGGAAGAATTGTGTCACAAAGCCCTGGGAAGAGCTGTTATAACCATTTACTGCTCACCTCATACCAGCTGAGCTCTGCTGACTGGCTCATTGAAGGGAGGGACTAAAACTCTGACCACTCCCTGCCCATCTCCACCCCTTCCTTGCCCACCTGTTACCAGGCACTCGGCCCTTGCTCTCGCCTCTGCTCAGATCCAAGGCCCAGGAGACCTCTAGTAGCCATGAAGTAGGGTGGGTAGATCTCATTTTCCCCTGTGCAGGGCCAGGCACAAACTTGCCTTGTGAGGCATTTGCTATTTATCATTTGTTATTTATTGTTATCCTGTTTAACTAGTTTCAGTCACTCAATTAAGGAGCAGAAGCAACCTCATGTGACTCAGGTGACCAGGCACATTTTATGAGTAATTCAAGTGAGCATTTCACAGAAAACTCATAGGCGGAACATTTGCGCCAACTATTTGGGCAGTAGGTACTACAAATAATAAATAGACCAAGGTTGGTTCACAAGTAATTTGCAAACAAAAAGAAAAAAAAGGCTAAATTAATCAGATAATTTATTCCCAACAAATAATTCCACCAGCCTTGCCACAGAAAAAATGGATTCAAAAGTCAGTGCAAATTCAAAGGAAAAGATGGATCAGATAGTTTGGAATAATGAAAACATTTGCAAGAATCACTGTCTATTTGCTAAGAAAAGGGGCAAAATTCCTCTCGTGCCTTGCTCATCACATGCTATTCAGTGAGCTGTTAAATCAGATAAACCACCCAAGAGGTAGGTAGATCATGTCCATCTTGCAGATGAGAAAACTTTGGCACAAGAAGGCTGAGTTATTTGCCTAAGATTACCTAGTAAGTCTGGCAGCATGCCCTTCCGTGACCTCCAATCTGTGGCCTTCTGAGCCACTCTCAGTACCCTCCTCCTTTCCGTTCTTTCTCCTCCATCCACTTTGCACTCTTTACACCCTCAGTTTTTCTGCCCCTTTCTCCCAGCCCAGGTCTGCCTCACCAACCCTGGACCTTGGCTTATCCCTGGTATCCATTTCCTCTGATCTTGTTCCTGCACTGCTGAGTTCTTCAAAAAGTCATGTGGTCACCTGGACTCCTTCACTGATAATTCATTCTCTCCTCCTTCAGTTCTGCCATCTTTCTAGACAAGCAGCACTACATCTGCACTCACCCTGACTCCCATTGCTGGCAATCCTGCCCATCTTTAAATTCTGGTTCCCTTCCAAACACACAAAGCCTCTCATAGTGCACCCTTCTCCTTATCCACACAAGATTTTACTGACAAATTAAAAAATAAATGGAAACAAGATCTGTCATGACCTTGCCCTCCTCCACTCCTTTCCCCAACTGCCTTCCTCTCTTCTTTTTCACCCGTTTCACCAACACTGAGCTTTTGGCTCCTTGGCTGTTTTTGGCATCATTGATCATACATTGATCATTCTTGAATTCTTGTCATCCTTTGCCTTCTGTGACTCCATCCTTTTCTGGTTTTCCTTCTACAGTCTTGATTATTCCTTCGGTGTCTAATTTGATGTGTTCTTTCCCACCATTCTCCCTCTCCATTCAGAGGGTATCCACTAAGGCTCTGTCCTTGGTCCACTCCTCTTCTCTACCTACAGTCTATCTCTAGGTGCTTTTATCCACTCACATGACTTCAACTACCTCCTTTAAGCTGGTAACTCACACATTCATCTGTCTACTCCTATCCTGTCTCCTTCCATCCAGCCTCTCATCTTGGCCTGTCTTACTGACAGGTTCTCCTAGATGTGCTGTCATCAATTAAAACTTCACTTGGCTAAAACTGAACTCACCTCCCAAGCCCTGCTTTTCCTTTCTCTCTCATCACTGCCATCAACATTGTCCCAGGACAATTACATGGGTGTCTCAGTCCTCCCTCTTTAGCAGCACATGTGTAGGGCATGTCCAAATCTTGCTGCTTCTTCCTCCATAATATTCCCAAGATTTAGCCTCTCTCTTTGTTCACACGACTAAAGCTCTCATCCAGGCTGCCATCAACCTCTCCTTAATGATTGCAAACTCCTTTTCTCTGACCTTTTTATACTAACCTTGCCTCGTTGAAGTTGCTAAGATCCTCTGCCTGGTATATAAGTCTCCCACATAACAAAGCCTGGTTTGCTCTAGGAACTGGATGACCATGAGCTCAATGCCTTTAAGTTAACTTCACAGTTCTGATCATGTCGTACACAGTCCTTAATTAGGGCTTAAGGGACTGATGAAAGATTTCACCAGATTGTTAAATCAGCCATCGACCTGGGAAGCCCGGGGTTTGCAGCAGCCTTCTAGGCAGGTTCCATTGGAACCTTGCCTGAAATTTGATGCAAATTTGTCGAACCTGAAGTGTCACCAAAATTTGTTTTGTCGGAAAATTTCTGACCAGCTCAAATTGAGAGTTCTCATTTGTATATTAGCTGGCCCAGCTGTCACTGCTCTTAAAATGGGTGTGATTGCATACTAGTTTAGGCACCAGTGCTTGAAAGGCTCCCCAGGGCACTGTTGCTAGGGACATTGAGACTTATGGACTGTACTCTTCCTGCCACTGCCCTGCTTCATACAGGATCTGTCTCACTAAGACAGCCCTCTACCTCAATAAGTACAAATTAAGGGGCATATTCTCTACTACACTTCAGCAGCTTTGTACTGCTCTGGTAATGTAAAGCAACTGTAAACCCAGCTTAATTGTCTGGCATCTCTAAATGCTTAGCATTGTTCTGGTGTACCAGTGGCCCTGTCCTTAAAAGTTAAAAATATATATTTTAAGTTGATACTGCATCATTGGATATATTGTATGGCAGCAGTCTCTTAATGGTTTCCTGTTTAGTGCTGGTAAATGAAATCTGTAAATAAATAAATAAATAAATAAACCCTGAGAATATTCCCAGACAAGAAAACTACATGAAGATGGAGTTAAGGTTGTGAGTATGTACCAATAAAAAGGGCAAAAAATGTTACAGAGATGCTGCAACTATCCTAAAGCCAAGCATTACAAATCCAGGAAGTAGTGTTAAAATTGCAATTAAAAGAAATCACCGTTAAGGTAAGAACAGCACAGTTAAGGCACCAAAACATCCTTAACTCTGCCCTGCAGTGATGTTAGGAGGAGAAAATATGAAAAAAAAAGCAAATGTGTTTTTTAAAAAATGAGTTTATACTAATCTGGGGCAACAAACACTAAAATGTCTTAATCCTAATCACACATATTATTATAGGGCAGAGTTAATGTTTGGGTTCTTTTTCTGTGTCCCCTTTCAAAATATAGACTTTGCCTCCTCTGCAGACTAGATCCACAAAGGGATTTAGGTGTCAAACAGCCACTCTAGCTGCTTAAATCCATTGTTTAGATCCTCAAAACCTCCACTCAACTGCTGCCTAACTCTATAGGCACATAAATTCCCCAGGTGCCCCAGTTTCTGCTGGTGGTCATGCTTACAGCCACCTAAGTCCTGACACCTGGTGTCTGGGTCAGAGCTAGGCCCCGGCAGGATTCACAAACTAGGCTCCCCACCTATCTTGCCTGCAGGGCCCGATCCAGTAAGCGTTCTCAGAGGCCACCTTAGACCACACCTATCAGATCAGGCTGTGAACAAGGAGGAGGTGGCAATGCCCCACCCTTGTGCCACGTAGTCCAGAGATCAGAACACTCACCCAAGCTGTGGGAGACTCAGGTTCACATTCTGATTCTGTCTGATATGGAACAGCGACTTGAACCCAGGTCTTAGTTTCACCACCCAAGTGAGGGCTTTTATCACCGGCTATGAGGTATTACTCTCCATTTCTCCTCTGCAGCTGTTCCACTTGGGCCACAGAGGAAAAACAAATGACATTTTATCTCAGTGGTTAGAGCACTCACCTGGGAGAGTCATGTCTCTGCTCCGGTGATTAAAATGAGGTGTAAGCTGAGCCTAAATTTCCTTTGTGGCTCTAGTCTCGCTGTTCCTGCTCTCTCATGTGCAACTCTCTCTTTACTCTTCCAATGTCTCATTTCTCTCTTTCTTCCCTAATTGGGCTAAATTCAGTGCTAGTGTAAGAAAGCGTAATGCCACTGAAGTCATTGGAGCTTCCCCTGCCGACACAAGGACTGGGTTTGGCCCATTGTGGATAGGGGGTGGCTAGTGGAGTCCTAGTACTGCACTTCTTTAACCAACTCTATTTAACTAACTTAGACTCCCAGGGAATTAAAAATCTCTCTGATGGTTTCACTGCATTGTTTGCTACCCTCCCATGTGATTATGTCTTTACTCCACTGTCCAGTGGAACTGTCCAGCAGAACTCTCACATGCCACTCTACCTTCCTAACCTATTCATTCCAAACCCTCCTGCTACGAATGTGGTAACCTCTCTAAATATGACCTGTGTGAAACATTCAGTCTCCTTGAAGGTCAAAACAAAGCAAATCCCAGGAACACATTTCTCTGAGTGACTAAGCACAAATATATTGCAAACCAATTGCAAAACTTTTTTAAAGAGCGGTGCTATACATTATCTTCTTGGAGGTCATCAGATAATGCATTTATGTTCTTCCAACATTGTGAGAGTTAATGCTTCTGGTTGCCATTGTGTCCTGTGGAAGTAATGGCTTCTGGTCACCACAGGTTACTATATGCAAATAGAAGAATACATTGCAACTGCTTTGCTAATGCAAACCATTGTACATGTAGTGGCTCCCGCCTTAGCCATAAAAAACACCGGTCTAAGAGAACCAGTCAAAAACCTGATACAGTCTTGGGAATGTCAGGGATATAACACCTGAGGTTCAACTCATAATTTCATTTTATATAAGGACTTCCTTTCTTAACTATAAGTATAATATACTATTCAATTTATGTATCCTGTTTATGTATCCTGTTATCACCATTGTTAAAGATTGTAGCACAGAAAAATAAAGTTTAATTTGCTTTTATATCCGATTACAACTTTCAGTATTTGTACTGTTCCTTCATTAGCAAAACCCCAGCATACACCCTCTGTGGTAAATATTTAGGCTCACCTGCTCCCCTATCAACCCCCAGTTAAACTGTACAGTGTTTTCAGGGGTTTTATACCCACTACGACACCAAAAGAACAATCATTGCCATGTCCTATTGTTCACTGCTGTATGAAGGCCTCGTGATGGTGCCTCCAGTCACCTCTTTCCAGTGACAAATGTAAGTGAATAGGTCCTGCAGAGGATACCAGATCATTGCTATCATTCTCTGTTGCTAGTGCCTCTTAAGATAATAATTAGTCATACTTTACTCTTTTTCATCCAAGGCTCTCCAAGAGCTTTACATGGATTAATTAATGTTCACAACATCCCTGTGATTTATTATCCCCATTTTGCAGCTGAGGAAACTGAGGTACAAAGCACTCAAGGCCCAAATGTTCAAACATGATTTGTTTTAGATGTTTCAGTTTTGGTTTTGCCCAACTTTGGGGCCTGATTTTCATAAGAACATAAGAACATAAGAAAGGCCGTACCGGGTCAGACCAAAGGTCCATCTAGCCCAGTATCTGTCTACCGACAGTGGCCAATGCCAGGTGCCCCTGAGGGAGTGAACCTAACAGGCAATGATCAAGTGATCTCTCTCCTGCCATCCATCTCCATCCTCTGACGAACAGAGGCTAGGGACACCATTCTTACCCATCCTGGCTAATAGCCATTTATGGACTTAGCCACCATGAATTTATCCAGTCCCCTTTTAAACATTGTTATAGTCCTAGCCTTCACAACCTCCTCACGTAAGGAGTTCCACAAGTTGACTGTGCTCTGCGTGAAGAACTTCCTTTTATTTGTTTTAAACCTGCTGCCTATTAATTTCATTTGGTGACCCCTAGTTCTTGTATTATGGGAATAAGTAAATAACTTTTCCTTATCCACTTTCTCAACATCACTCATGATTTTATATACCTCTATCATGTCCCCCCTTAGTCTTCTCTTTTCCAAATTGAAGAGTCCTAGCCTCTTTAATCTTTCCTCATATGGGACCCTCTCTAAACCCCTAATCATTTTAGTTGCTCTTTTCTGAACCTTTTCTAGTGCTAGAATATCTTTTTTGAGGTGAGGAGACCACATCTGTACACAGTATTCGAGATGTGGGCGTACCATGGATTTATATAAGGGCAATAATATATTCTCAGTCTTATTCTCTATCCCCTTTTTAATGATTCCTAACATCCTGTTTGCTTTTTTGACCGCCTCTGCACACTGCGTGGACATCTTCAGAGAACTATCCACGATAACTCCAAGATCTTTTTCCTGACTCGTTGTAGCTAAATTAGGCCCCATCATGTTGTATGTATAGTTGGGGTTATTTTTTCCAATGTGCATTACTTTACATTTATCCACATTAAATTTCATTTGCCATTTTGTTGCCCAATCACTTAGTTTTGTGAGATCTTTTTGAAGTTCTTCACAATCTGCTTTGGTCTTAACTATCTTGAGTAGTTTAGTATCATCTGCAAACTTTGCCACCTCACTGTTTACCCCTTTTTCCAGATCATTTATGAATAAATTGAATAGGATTGGTCCTAGGACTGACCCTTGGGGAACACCACTAGTTACCTCTCTCCATTCTGAGAATTTACCATTAATTCCTACCCTTTGTTCCCTGTCCTTTAACCAGTTCTCAATCCATGAAAGGACCTTTCCTTTTATCCCATGACAGCTTAATTTACGTAAGAGCCTTTGGTGAGGGACCTTGTCAAAGGCTTTCTGGAAATCTAAGTACACTATGTCCACCGGATCCCCCTTGTCCACATGTTTGTTGACCCCTTCAAAGAACTCTAATAGATTAGTAAGACACGATTTCCCTTTACAGAAACCATGTTGACTATTGCTCAAGAGTTTATGTTTTTCTATGTGTCTGACAATTTTATTCTTTACTATTGTTTCAACTAATTTGCCCGGTACCGACATTAGACTTACCGGTCTGTAATTGCCGGGATCACCCCTAGAGCCCTTTTTAAATATTGGTGTTACATTAGCTAACTTCCAGTCATTGGGTACCGAAGCCGATTTAAAGGACAGGTTACAAACCTTAGTTAATAGTTCCGCAACTTCACATTTGAGTTCTTTCAGAACTCTTGGGTGAATGCCATCTGGTCCCGGTGACTTGTTAATGTTGAGTTTATCAATTAATTCCAAAACCTCCTCTAGTGACACTTCAATCTGTGACAGTTCCTCAGATTTGTCACCTACAAAAGCCAGCTCAGGTTTGGGAAACTCCCTAACATCCTCAGCCGTGAAGACCGAAGCAAAGAATCCATTTAGTTTCTCCGCAATGACTTTATCGTCTTTAAGCGCTCCTTTTGAATTTTGATCATCAAAGGGCCCCACTGGTTGTTTAGCAGGCTTCCTGCTTCTGATGTACTTAAAAAACATTTTGTTATTACCTTTGGAGTTTTTGGCTAGCCGTTCTTCAAACTCCTCTTTGGCTTTTCTTATTACACTCTTGCATTTAAGTTGGCAGTGTTTGTGCTCCTTTCTATTTGCCTCACTAGGATTTGACTTCCACTTTTTAAAGGAAGTCTTTTTATCTCTCACTGCTTCTTTTACATGGTTGTTAAGCCACGGTGGCTCTTTTTTAGTTCTTTTACTGTTTTTCTTAATTTGGGGTATACTTTGAAGTTGGGCCTCTATTATGGTGTCTTTAAAAAGGGCCCACGCAACTTGCAGGGATTTCACTTTAGTCACTGTACCTTTTAACTTTTGTCTAACTAACCCCCTCATTTTTGTATAGTTCCCCTTTTGAAATTAAATGCCACAGTGTTGGGCAGTTGAGGTGTTCTTCCCACCACAGGGATGTTGAATGCTATTGTATTATGGTCACTATTTCCAAGCGGTCCTGCTATAGTTACCTCTTGGACCAGCTCCTGCGCTCCACTCAGGATTAAATCTCAGAGGTGCTGAGCAGCACAACTCCAGTTTAAGTCAATGGAAGCTGCAGGTGCTCAGCCTCTCTGATAATAAGGACTTGGGTGTTTCAAATTGGGTACCTAAAAATGGAAGCTCCATGAATTAGTGGATCTTAGGAAAACTATGGCCTATATTGGCTTGTTCAGTCTTTAAAATGACACCCAGCTTTCCTATTTATTGTCCTCCTGTCTATCGACATCATTCCAGCCATACATTTCCCAGGCATCCTTTTCCAGCTCTTTGCATCTCTTTCATCACACATACAAGTCCTCATGATTCTAGATCACATGTTTACAGCTGTACTGTATGGATATATGAAGTCTTATTTAAACAGATCCCTTCATGGCACTCATTGTCCTGCTCATTTTTCTACTGGGTCTCCTTTAAACCTTCATTCTTCTTTTCTAGGAACTCTTTTTATTTGCCTTCTGGATTTTGCACCTTTAGGGTTCATATTTTCCAGCATGTCTCCATAACCACTAGGGCTAGAAACTTGCTTTTTATTTTTTTTAAAAGAAAGCTGAGATTCTATTATATTCAGATGACTCCAGGGCAAAGGCTTTAAGACAAGCACTAAATTTTGCATGACTTGCTATAAAATAACGAGAGTAACACTGCACCTGAGAAAACAAGACTTGGTCCTGAAACAAGTGATGCATGTGTGTGATTTTACTCACCTATGTAGTCCCATTGACTCCAATGAGATTATGTACATGAATAAAGTTAGTCATGGAAGGAATGCTTGCAGGTCAGACTCTAATACAGTAAGATGTCTTTTTAAATAATCTTCAGTAAAAATAAAAGTTAACTACCATGTATACACAAAGCCTCTAGAACCATTTTTACTGTAATGTAGATCTTACAGTTATTCTAGCAAGAAGCTTATTATAAATAAAATTGTTATATGATTCACATTGCTTTTAAAAAAATTCTAAGGCCTGATCCTCTGTTGGCATAAATGGTGTAGCTCCACTGACTGTTGAGATCACACAGACTAACGTGTAGCAGGATGCAGGTGACACTTGGATCTACATTTATAACACTTCAAAACAGCTCATGGATTTCAATGGAGTTACACCAATTCACATCAGTGGGGATCTGGCCCCACATGTATTAACTACTAGGTAGACTGTCTAAGCACATATTAATTTCTCTCTGACCCCTTTCAATTTCCCGTCTCTTTCTGTTATTTCCTTTCAGTCAATACTCCCCACCTTCTATTCAAATTTTGCTCTGCTGAAATTCAGTGTCCTAATTTTGGTCGCATTGACATCCTAATTATAAAGCCAATTGGATTTCACCATTGCTCGAATGCTCTCGCACTCACTTTCTGTAATCACATTCATTGTCAAACTCAAGGCTAAGTCAAGAATTGCTGCCTTTTTACAGTTCCCTCTTTTGTAGATGTTGTATTAGAAAGCCGTCCTTACCACTTTTGTTGTCACTGCTTCTGGGCTCCACTCCACTGCTAGCGCACTGGCCTTCTCTCACTGCGCCCGCTCAGTAAATACTGTAACATTCAGCATCCTTTTGTGCCTGTGCTTTTAAAGAAAATCTTGGGACAATTAAAGATATGAAATACAGAACTGAGTTCATTGTTCTTGCTTTTTAAAAGGTTTAATCACACTTAATGGCTCTCTTGAAAACTTGAATTTTCCATTTTGATGTTTTTACCCCATTGAGGAGTTTACTAATAATCTTGTCAAGTGTTTTCTCCTTAAATGAGCCATTCAATAAGATTTATGCAGAACTGTAAGATTTAGGGGGAAAAACAGAAAACCATTTAAACTGGGTTCAGGGGTGTCTTTTCTCAGGGTTTTGTCAGTCCAAAATGTAATTATAAATATAAAGGGGGGAAAAATTCCTATCCCACTTCCAAGAGGCTGAAGAGGAGAATGGGAAATTCCCTGAAATGCCGCTTAGGTCCTTGCACTGAGACAAACTCAGGGCAATTGTTCCTCACTTTGAAAGCCTCACCTGCAAAATCCACCAAAGCTCAGTCCTCCCCCTATTATCCAACATCTATACAGAACCACTGCAGGAACTGGTGATATTCCACTGGCTGACGTGCCAGCAGTATGCAGATGATACTTGATTCTCCATCTCCTTTATGTCAAACATAAACAGAACAATCTTCCAGCTCTCTGAATGCCTAGCCAAAATCAGCACCTGGATGAAGAGCAGCTGGCTGAAGCTGAACCCAAGCACGACTGAGGAGATGCTGATATGAAGAGAGAAGCAGTTTAAACAATTCCTTTGTCACATCACCCATTATCGAGGGCATCTGACCTCAGATTGTTGTCAGTCTGCAGCCTTGGAGTCTGTAGTAATGGGGACTGTTCCTGTAAGGGCTGAGCCTGCCAGACAGAGTGGGCAGTGTGCTGGGAAGCTACTGTTCTTGTACACAACCAGTTGGAATCAGCTCTAGAATAAAGGAGAGCTCCTAAGGACCTGAAGCACTTAGGTCCATATCCTCAAACATATTTAGGTGTCTAACTCCCATTGATTTCAATAGTGAATAATGACATTGTCCCAGGAGTAAAAAGAAATTAAGAAAATACCCTGAATAGATGAATGCAGCAGTTAAAAGCTACACCAGAGCCAAAACTCTCTGGAAACATGGAAAAATAACTGAAGGAAGTTCAACCAGCACTTCTCTCTATATCTGCAAGCAATGGGTGCCAGTAGAAAGGAAGACTTTCAGAAGGTAGCTTTATTTTTGACAGTGGCTGGTTCTGAAGCACTGACTAGGTTTAATACTGTTCAATTAACTCAGGCAGAGGAGGCTAACTATGAAACTGTACTACAGGAATGTGAAGAGTACGGCACTTCATGTAAAAATCAGACATGGTCAAGAGACATTTTTCCTTTTGGACTCCTCAGTGCAATCAGATGCCCAAATAGCCATGGCAGCAAAATACTCTGTTTCCCAACTGTGTCTGACCAGAAGATGAAGCCCAGTGCTATCAGACACAGACACAGACCAGACCAGGGTGATTCATGCATTTTTTGACTCCTGGGCTTGATTATTGCAACTCAACATATCTAAAAATGAAGCCACCCTGTAAAAGCTCCAAATGGTTCAAAACACAGCCACCTGCCAGCATAGTAACACAGACTTCAGTGCTCTGCTCTCTGCATTGGCTCCCCCATTGAATACAGAGTCTCCGTCTTGATATTTATGGTATTGGCCTTAGCTACCTGAGTGATCACATCTCCCTCCACTAATGTGACCTCCCATGACATTTCACTGGAACAATCTGAGCTGTCGACCAATAGGGGAGGCTTGTGAGCGTGGGAAATGGAATTTTCACAGCAGCTGGACCTTGACTATGGAACTCGCTCTTGCAAGTTATAAGAACTGTCAAACATAACACTTTCAGAACTAAATGGAAAACTCATTACTTTGACTTGCTTTCTCCAAATAGCTTCTTAACACAGAGAGACACACAATGCACCCATTTACACACAAAACCATACAAAATGCAAACAAAAACAAACATAAACAGCCTATAAACTACAGCCTGGGAAGCAAGAGAGGGAGAGAGAGAGAGAGAGAGAGAGAATTTTTTGTTATTTATACGTTTACACAGTTGGCAGTCACTCAGATACTTTGGTGATGGGGGCCATATAAATAAGTCGGTGCAGAGATAGTGAAATTAAGATTATAAATTAAATGCCGTAGGAGTAGTATTTCATCTGTGTGTCTCAGGGTTTATGCCACAACAATAAATCCTGAGATAGATTAGATTAGGTAGATTTGATATGCCAATATTCACTTAAATATTTTGGGCCTGTTCCCAATAAAGTTAATGGAAGTAAGATCAGGCCTTTATTGTTACTATGTTATCAGTGAGTCTTTATTACACATGAAGCAATTCTTTTTTTTTTTTCATACTAGTCTGCCACAGTGGGATTTTCAAAACTGCTCTGCATTGGCCTAATTCTGCTTCTACTGAAGTTAATGGGATTTCATTCTACTGTTGACTTCAGTGGGAACAGAGATAGCCCAATTCTAAGTGGGTTTGAAAATCTCTGACTCAGGGTATAGTTCAGATTCTGCCAACTTCTATTTTTAATACATTGTTCTTATTAGGCTCAGTTCTCGTGTGCACTAGAGCACATGGGTTAGGGAGACAAAGACGACTTCACTCTCTTCCCCTTCTTGGTCCCTGGGCTGGCTGGGGCCTTTTTGGCTTAGGACTGCTCTTAATGGCCCAACTTGTAACAGCTTCCTAGGAACCATTACACTTGTTGAGATAGTCAGCGTGCAGCATTGTTGGCCCACCCTACTTCTGACTCCCAGCACATACGCTATATAAGGAGAGTAGAGAGGCATGTCATAAATGATTCTCCACACACATACCCTTGGATCCCAGGGACTGTATAGGATGAAGCAGCCTATCTACAATCATTTTACAATAAATGTGCTTTTACTCAATTTGCACACCTGTCGGGCTGGCTTTCTGTGTCTATACTAGTGCTGCATGAGGTTTATTAGCTAGGGGCAAGAGCAGGTGAGGGTAGAACGTATTGGTGAGCCCTCAGCAGCATAATGGCTCCCCGTGAGATATTTAACTATTAACCAAACGTGAGTTGCATGGGTTGCAGTGTGAATTTGGTGAGCAAAATTTAAAGACAAATATGTGATTTGAAATGTGCCCTGTTGTTGCTTGGTCAGAGAACAGAAACAAAATCATGATATATACAGAACTGACCAATGCAGCAGACAGTCACCATAGTGGCAATGGACTGTTCCCAAAGAAATATTTTGCTGATGAAGTTTGTGAATGTCAAATCACAAATATTCAAGACTTTTAATTTGTGTGAATGGAAATGAGATGAAATTTGTAGACTAAGATTCATGTGCCAGATGCTACTTCACTTACGCTGCATACTGCCTTACACCAAAAGTAGTCCTATTGAATCTGTGGGACTACTCACAGAGGCCCCAGTCCAGCATATCATTTAAACCTGTGCTTAACTTTAAGCATATGCAGTTTGCAGTGTTGTTGTAGCTGTGTTGGTCCCAGGAGATTAAAGAGATGAGATGGGTGAGGCAATGTCTTTTATTGGACCAACTTCTGTTGGTGAGAGAGATAAGCTTTCGAGCGTACACACAGAGCTTTTCTTTAGGTCTGAAGCTTCTCTCTTTTACCAACAGATGCTGGTCTTATAAAAGATATTACCTCACCCACCTTGTCTCTTTAAGCAAATATGTAAGTCCTATGTAAGTCATGCTTAAAGATAATTATGCTTTGCTGAATAGGGATGGTTTGCTGAATCTGGGAAGGAGTAAGAGTGGCAGAATCTGGACCGCTGTTTTTTTTTGCCCAACTATAATTATGATAAGATAATAAACGTGCTTAAAACACATTTCTTATGACTACATAACACATTACAGTTCATTTTGAGGTGTGTCTGGCTGACTCAAGAATTTGTCTAGCATTACACTTCTGGTTTTTCTACAGGCATGGTGCTGGAAACTACTGTGTCGCTTATCATCTTAAATCCACCAGGAATGTCACATGGGAAAGTCTTTATATGCCATGTGATGTCCATTCCATTTGTTTTCTGGAATATAAGCATGTCTCCAAAGTTACTGATTAATTTTACAGTGTACAAGAAGTGCTACTAATTTCTTGTTTCTGCCACTGACCCTTTTAAGATGTAAAAATGCAAATACTTCTGCATTGCTCTTTGGGAGGGGGTACTTTTATTTATTTATTTATTGTTTTCCTTTACACCAATAAAGTGTAATCTTTAACCTGATACGAAGCTTTTAAATATAAAAACATCATTGCTTTGATAAACTCTGTCTTGCCTGGTATTCCATCCAAACACTAGTCTAAGATACTCATTTCTAACCTATTCTTCATGTCTCATAGCAAAATTGCCCTTCTCTGAATGCATTTCCATGTGCAGAACACACACACTAATGTGGTAAACCTGCAACTTCACAGGTAATGTTTATTTTCAAAAGGCAAATATTATGCCAGTGTTAACTTCAATTACAGACTTATTTGACAATCTGACTACTCCATCTGATGCCTCAAGGGCAAATTTCAGCACTTTATGAAAGAGGTTGGCCAATAACCATCTATATGAATAAAATATACAGGCGAGAAGTTTTAATGAACATTTGAAAACAAAACTATCAAATATTAATTTCAAACATTTACATTAAAACAACAAAGGATTTGATTCATGCTGGCAAAGGCTAAAACATTCAGAATGAAGGTTGCCACTCCATTCTTTATATTGCCCTGCTGTGACTCCATATTACAAGTGTCTCAAGCAGTGCATAATCAATACCTTATGAGCTGCAATGCCTAGCCACAACAGGGGGTCTGATCCTGCAGTCTTACTGAATGACAATTGTGCATGCATGAATACTGTAGCATCAGTGTTATGCTGAGGCAAGGGTGCCTCACATCTCTAAATTAAAATATTGGTTTTTTTAAATCATTATTATTTAAAATCAAATCATTCAATAAACTTTCACTTATTTCATACTTAATTACTTTTCTGGTGGTTTACGAGCAGAACATTTTCAAGAAATTTAAATGACTTCTATGTTGTTCTGTGAAGGGATACTCCATTCAGAGTGAAGCTTATTAGGTACAGAGAGCCCACACAAAGCCTTTGGTACCACTTAAGATTTAAACTGAGCTACATTTCACCCTCTTACTGTCTTTGGCAAAACTTTGGATGACTTTAAGGGGGAGTTTCACCTATGTAAGAACTATGAATTCAGATCCTCAGTGTTGTTACAGTGTTACTGCAAGTGCAAAAGGCAGCTTTACATTACAAAGGAAATATAAAACAACTTCTTTCATCGTCTGTTTCAAGGAATAATAACTGAACTGGACTGTGAGGTGTCTATGGCGCCTTTGGACTCAAATCCTATGAACTGAACCAACAGATTCTTACTAGATTGTGGAGAACCTGAGAAGCAGCAGCATTTCTAAGTCAAAATGCTAGTCATCAGTGGTTAAGCAAGTGTTTAAAGTTAAGCATGTGCTTAACTACTGTGCTAAATGGGAACCTGAGTGGGGCGCTGTTACTCGTCTTAACTGCATATGTGCTTGTTACCTGATGTTACTTTTGAAAGTATGCTGAGCTGTGACTACCAGGCTGTTCAGTGAAGCCAGCTGCTGGCACCTCCTGTTGGATCATGCACATGTGGATGATACAATTTGGAGCTGTGGAAGAAGTGCCCTCCTTGGATCCTTTATCTGTGAAATTAACAGCAATGAATGGTGCATCACTAGAACACAGACAAAGGCAAGTTTGAAGTACCTTGCATGTAATTTCTTGGTTTTCTGCCAAGCGCAGATCTGGGGTGCCATTGCTGAAAAGGTTTCTATTTGGATAAGGATGCAAAAGTTTGCATGCCTCTCCAAACCAATTTGGTGGTAAGAACAGAACTGGAAATCACCCCCATAAGATTTCAGTCCGTATGGAAAAATCCTACAGCATTTATTAGAGAGTCAGCAGGGCCGGCTCCAGACCCCAGCGCGGCAAGCACGCGCGTGGGGCGGCCCTTTCCCGGGGGGGGCGGCAGGCTGGGCCGGTGGACCTGCCGCAGTCATGCCTGCGGGAGGTCCACCGGAGCCCCGGTACGACCGGACCTGCCGCAGGCATGACTGCGGAGGGGGCGCTCGTCCCGCGGCTCGGCTGGACCTCCCGCAGGCATGACGGCGGCAGCTCAAGCGGAGCCGCCGGACGTGCGAACCGTCCGCAGCTGCGGGAGGTCCAGCCGAGCCACGCGACCAGCGGACCCTCTGCAGTCATGCCCGCGGGAGGTCCGCTGCTCCCGCGGCGCCTCCCGCGCATGACTGCTTGGGGCGGCCAAAAAGGTAGAGCCGCCCCTGAGAGTCAGAATCTTTCTGTAGAATTTAAACCCATCTAGGGAATGCCACAGCAGGGAATATAATTTTCTATAAAATTCCAGAGGTTGGTTTAAAAACTCCTGGCCAGATCTGCTGCTGAGGTAAGTTTGTGTAGCTTCATTGACTTGTGAATCAGTTATTATTTTTATCGGACCCTGTTCATCCATCCTTGTTTCATAACAGAACTTTTGAGTGTCTTCTGTTGACCTCACCTAGAGCTCAAAGGTCCTTCAAAACCAATACAATGTCAATCGAAAAATAATTATGCAAATCTTATTAGGACAAAGTCCAATTTATTAACAGGATTTTTTGCATTATCCACACTAGCCACAAAATATGTAGCACGGGTGAAATATAACCCTACTCAGAAGGCCAGCCAAAGGCTTATGAACCAATTTAGTCCCACTTAAGACCTATTTTGAGTGGTGGCCCTGATTATTAACATTGGTGGATTGTGAATGTTGACTTCATATTTTGCCGTTACAAACAAATGGACAAACTCAAACTGAAAAGCCATCTGAAGTCCCAACAAACCATGTGCCTTTACCAACCATTA
The DNA here is from genome assembly GCF_020497125.1 of Mauremys mutica. Classification (NCBI taxonomy): domain Eukaryota; kingdom Metazoa; phylum Chordata; order Testudines; family Geoemydidae; genus Mauremys; species Mauremys mutica. The sequence goes on along the minus strand of NC_059074.1, from coordinate 164,901,443 downwards.
AGCAACAAGTGGAAAAACTGATTTCAATCAAATCTTGTAAAACCAAAAGGAAATACATCTGGGCTGACAAACACAATTTGAAATGGCTGAGTTACGACTCCCCAAAATTCAGTGGTTTTATGGAGTCAGTCATAGACCTTTACATATAACACAATGAATGTGTCCTGATGTAATATCAATCATAAACTAGATGGTGAGTTTATGTCAGGCTGTACTTTGCAGGTTGTGAAGAAGGAAGTTGTGCTTAGTACATTGAGAGAAAAAAATGTATATTCAATTAATGACTGCACGTATGAAAAGTCTTTAGCACCAACACCCAGTCCTGGAGAGTATTCTTTTGAGATCTCTGTCTCTGTCTCTGTCTCTCTCTCACACACACACACACACAAGTTGTTATAGGACTCATTTCTCTAAATATCTTTTTGAGTTCTTCCATGGTTGGTTTTAGAAAAGAGAAAAACCTACAGTTCTGGTACCTTTGAAGCATTAGTTTTAATAAAATGATATTGACAAAACATTTCTGAAAAAGTCTTGAAACAACAACAAAAATATTTTTAAATCTAGAACATTCTAATAATGCATCTATGATTAACCTATAGGTATTGTACATTGCATGAAGCTGATATTAATAAAACACTAAATTATAACAGCATCAGTGCTTAACAACATCAGTGCAATAGCAGAGCAAATATCTTTTTAATTGAAGGCTCTGTATTATTATTTTATAGTATAGGCTTTTAAGATAATTTATTAATACTCTCCTAACAAAGATAAGTGATTTGGAGGCTGCATATTTTTTATTTCTTAGGAGTTATTTTATTTGATAATGACATTAAATATTAGAAACTATAACAGCTGGTGTGTTTATCCTTACTTGAGTGTATTAACCTCTTTAGCCGTTTTTTCCAGAAGAAGGATTCAGCATTACAGATTTGACTGTCAGCTGCAGTGCCTGGCGGCCCGTTGGATTGGCATCCTGACAGAATCTAAAGTCCAGTGCTGCAAGTAAACATGGATGACATTGCAGATAGATAGAACTGGCTGACTTGAGGCACCTGCAGCTGCTTGCTCCAGAATAAAAGCAAAGGTTGTGCTCACTGGAGTGGAAAAACACTGAATTTACCTCTAGTTATTTTGCCTGCTTTTTTTTTTTGGTTGTGCGTTTTGGAACCTTTCCACTAAAAGCACATTAAGCTGAAATACCTAAGTGAAAAAATCCACCAGATACCAGATTTCATAACCTTTTTTTCCCTCTTCACTGAACAGTTTCCCTACTAATTTCTGACTGGTACCAACTGGTATTTTACTGGTGTGAATATCAGGTTATAGGAGAGGATGCTAATGCTATCTGCACAGAAGCAGCCGTTAGCAGTTTATTTTTTTTTACAGATGGAATTCATGAGTTGTGTTTTAAAGCTGAGTTACATAATGCTATAAAAATTGGTTATCTAGGAAAGCCATTATCTTTTAAACATTCCTGTTTTCTGGGGTAGGTCCAGAAAGTCTCTGGGTCTTGGAACCCAGGAAGAAAGCACATGAACTAAGCAAATTGTTCTTGTCAACAGCCCATATAGTCAATCATTAATTCATAGCCACAATATTCATTTTGATAGCACCAAGGATTTTAAAATGCTTTACAAACATCAATTAGTTGTCATAGAACCCTTGATGTAGGTATTATATCTAGTTTGCCAATAGGTAAACTGAGGCACAAAAATGCTTAAATGACTTGTTCAAGGTCACACAGCAAATTAGTGATGATCCTGTAACAGAATCCTGATTCTCAGTCCCGCACTCTAATCACTAGATAATGCTTCCAACATTACCCAGTAAAAGCTGCTCCTACTTTACCCAGCTATTGCTGTGTATCCTGACTTGCCTGAGTTGAGATAAGCAGTCCAATTTACAAATGAGTTGGAGAGAGGTTGATACGACAGAACTGAACTGAGGTGTTTGATGGCTGGTTCTTTTTCCTTTTCCCACCTGCGTCCTTTTATAACATCAGATCATTTACCTTTTTAAAGAAAGTGAATTCTTTTTCATCATGGGTCACCGGTGAGCCTAACACTCTCTTTTGTGTGGAACCCCTGCTAACAGAGGTGGAGGAGTATCAATCACAGCTCTCCCTGGGGTTGCACCTTGCTATGCTGGCTCTTGATCAGAAAGAAGCAGATGGTTATTTACAAATAAAATAATCAAGACCTCAAGAACGTTTTCCCCCAAAGCTTCCACCGAAGAGGCCCAAATAAGGTAGAATAGTTTAATATCCCCTTCTGCCAGCTCTCAAGGACACTGCCTGGTCTGCTAGCACCTTTAAGCCTGTTATTGGTTAAATTAACCAAATATGTGATACCTTACACAATAGAGCTGCTTCCGATTTTTCTGTGGTATTCAGGAGGCTCTGGCACTCAAAAGACAATAGAAATTAATGCTGGATTATTGTGCAAGAATACTGTATCTGCCTTACAGTATATATATTTTTCAGTCAGTTCTTTACAAGCAATGCACAGACTGCCTTTGAATCTCTTCAGTAGCCATGGTCACCCTCCTTCTTTATTTAGTGTTAAGTGTTATGCATTTAGCAGTAAAACCTGAACAAAAGAAAAGAAAGCAGGTGCTCTAAGTTTACTCTACAGCCAGCTGCCAGGAGAACATACTGTACTTATTTATTTATTTTTACAGAACATAAGGGCTTTATATTGAATGCTTTTAAAAAAAAACACTTATGAACATACATTGGATCAGTCTTTTACTTTATTTTTAAATCAATAAGGCCATGGAAGTAGCAATTACTGAAATAAGTTGTCACAAAATTTTAATTTCCATTTGCTTCCCTATTTTTGATTTAGACAAGGACAGTATCAGATAATTCTAAAATCAGGAATGAAGACCTTGCTGATGCTGTTGGGTTTGCCTCATTACCGCCATCTGTGGCTGGCTAACAGCATCACTGGTCACTGATGCAAATTCTTAATATGGGCAAGGTAAGCCATGATTTGCACTGGTGTGGTTTACTCCACTTTTGAGCAGGGATTAGCTGCACTGGTACAAATCATGGCTGATCTTGTCTACAGCAGATATTGTTGCGACTACACTGGTGTCCAGCAGTCACTGGCTCAAATTCAGTTATATTCCCAGTGTAGGCAAGAATGAAGACTATACAGATCAGGGAGAGATACAGGAAATATGCAGAATCTGCGATGCTGAAAACTGGATTAGATAGGGTGATGCCTGCAAAGCACCAAAGATCCTAGAAATCATCGAAATGTAGGGCTGGACATGACTTCTAGTCCATCTCCCCACACTGGATTAAGTATACTTGGATCATCTCTTTCTCCTTATATTATCTTGCACCCATCACCATAGTGCACGCCAGCTGTGTGCTAAAGGCCGCTGGGCCTGCGGGGTAGGGAGTGTGGGCAAAGCTACCTCCTGGCACGGTGGGGTCCAGGGCCCCGGCTGCCCTGATGCCCTGCCTGGCTGGGTCCGGGGTCCTGGCTTCCCTTCCACCCTGTCTGGGGTCCCGGCTGCCCTGCCCCACATGGTGGAGTCTGGGGTTGGGGATGCTGGGCCGCCCTGCCCCACACTGCGGGCTGCCCTGCCCTGTTGCCCGAACCCCCCGGTGGGGTCCAGGGTTGGGGCTGCCATGTGGCGGGGTCAGGGTAGGGGCTACCCTGCAGCCCCATGCCTGGGGTTCGCTCCTGGCCCCACCCTGTGGAGGGGTCTGTGGGTGGGCTGGGTCATTGGGGTCTGTAAAGGGATTAGTAGGGGGCACTGGTTCTCAGCCTGTGGCCCAGGTAATGCATTGGGGGCCGCATAGCGGCCCATATGGATAAATAGAATCACTTTGCTTTGAGAAGGCTCCATAAAGTAGGTGACCTGTGGACAACTCCAGTGACGTCAGTGTGGTGATATGGTGTGAGTATTTTGCATAAAATAATTTGATTTTACAGTTTCTTTCCCTTCATGCCCCACAACTTGAGACTGATTTGTTCAATTTACTGTTTACAGAACTCACATACTTGAGTTTCATATGGTTTTTTCCTAGAGATATGCCTGAATTTCTCTTCTTGCCCCCCAAAGTATACCTTTATCTCAACACCCTTCTCACCTAACAAGATTCCTCTCTGGGGAGTGAGTGACTGTCAGAAGGGTGGTTTGGCTATAAAAAAAGAAGTAAAAAAATAAAGAAACACCATTATTAGAGCTGATCAGAAAATATTTTTTCTACAGAAAAATCTGACTTTTGGTGAAAAAACAAAATCCAAATATTTTCAGCCCAGAACCAAAGATTTTGATTTGGAAATACTGTTGTGGTACTTTAGGGGTTGTCATTCAAATGCCTCATTACCCTGTTTGCCTCTATACACTGAGCTCCCTGACATGATTACATTTCTCATGGTGCACCACAGTCATCCCATTCACTGGGCCACCATGGTGCATCCTGGGAGTCCCTGGCCACAAGGTATCATGGAAGATGTAATCCAGCCGGGCCTGGCAATAGGGAAGAAGAGGGGCATCAAGCAATTGAATTGCAGCTCCTATGAGGCATCACAGCAGCAGTTCCAAATCACATTTTTTTTTCAGATCTTTAAGTTGAAAAACAAAATCTTTATGATTTTTGGGTATTCAATTGTATGACTAGAAGTCAACATTTTCCATGGCAAGCAGACAATTTTAGTGAAAAATACCATTTAGTCAAAAAACAAATGTTCCATGAAAAACAGTTTCAACAGAAAGTTTTCGACCAGCCTGGCTCACTTTGAACATTTCTGAAACACAGGTTTTGACATAGCTATGTGCTCCAGTCCCCTGTTGCCAGGGTTTTAGATTATAAACCAATCCCAATGGTTCAGTTAGGCTTAGATTGAAGGAAACCCTAACACAGAATGTTTTACTGCTTCCTCTCGCCTCTCTTCCCCTTGTCACTCTTTTTAAAAACATAATATTTATTTATTTATTTATATCTAGACAGCCACAGAAGTGATACTGGGAAAATACAGTGCCTTGCCAAAATCACATACATTTTAATGGCTTTCCTGTTCACTTAACCCCACATCAACAGCGTATCCTCCCTTGCCTCTGGAGGGTGTGGAAGGCCAAGAGCTGGGTGGAACTGGCCTGGCTCCAGTGCGTGTTTAACAAAGGAAAACTTGGGACATTTTTGAAAACACGAGGTGCCTGTTTCAAGACACTTGGGCCCCATCTACATGGCAACTTCTGATAGAGTTTGTAGTCAGTTAGTGACATGGTTGGCTGTAAATGTAATCTGTGCTCTCACACACCATGGTTAATACTTGGTTAGCAATTGGGCAGCTAACAGTTTCAACCATGCCAGCGTTCTAGGCTAGAGAACAGTTGTCTTCCTGTAACCACTTCCTTGGGCATGTAGAAGGGATTCCTTAATTGTACCTGTGCACTATGGGATATTTTGTGTACAACAACAGGCCACGTTTTCCAGAATGCAGCAGTACTATCAAGATACTTATAAGCCCTTCATTACTGTGGTATCTGAATGCCTCACAGTCTTTTAAGGGTTTATTCTGGAGGTGGGGAGGTCGGGGGGGGGGGGGGAGGAATGGAGGCACAGAAAGACAAAGGGCAAGATTTTTCAATGTATTAAGGTGCCTAAAGACTCTGATAGATGCCTAGGCCCTATTGAAAATCCCACTAGGTGCCTACCTGCATCTTTAGGCACCTAAATACAAATTCTGGACCTTAGTGACTCAGCAAATTGAACCTGGGTCTTCCAAGGCTCACACTAGGGCCAGATTTTTAAAGGTATTTACATGCTAAGGGAGATTTTCAAAAGGATCTAGGCTCCTAAAACTCATTGATTTCAATGGGTGTTAGGCACCTAGATATTTTTGAAAATCCCACAAAGCACCTTAATACCTTTAAAAATCTGTCCCCTAAACACTAGACCATCCTTCTTCCTAAATACGGGTAGCCAGTATGTTAATACGGACTTTGTTGATACATAGTTGTGTTGTGAATCAGGCTGTTGCGTGGACACAATTCTACCGTCTTTGTGGGAACAAGGTCAGAGGAGAGCGTCACAAACTAGTTCCAAGAGTGTAGTTTTAGGGTAGACAGAACCTTATGCTCTTTGATGCATCCTAAGCCCCTTGGCCCCTCAATGACATCCTTAAGGGCACAGGGGTCTGCCTGTACAGATATCGCTGCAGGATTGGGGCCTGACTAGGGATATACTATGAGCCCCTTAACTTCATGATGGATATTCCTGTTTTGATCATTTCCTTGAAAAAAACACTGGCTTATGTATTAGGCTATCCACTAACTAAAGTAATGGCAAGTGCTATAAAGCATAGAGAAAAAGCTATTGCACTTACCCTTATTTTTACTTACTTATTTTACTACAATATCTTGTGATTTTCCAGAACATTACATCTTACAAAAATGATACTGCACTGTTATGAGCAACGTCTATGGTACTATTTTTATAAGGAAGCTCATGTTCTGTATGATACATATATCAATGACATAGTAGTATTGTGTACTGATGCATTTTTAAATACTCAATTTTGTTTTGTTTTGTGTATATCCAACCAAAATATATTCTTACAGATAGAATTGTGGGTATTTCAGTGTTCATGTTTCCTGTAAACCAGGGGTCCCTGTGTGGTAGGCAGAAGAGGTGTTTCTTGATCTAAACATGCGTGGCTAATTTAACTCTGCCCGTGATATAGCTAAGTTGTGCATTGAGATTTTTTTGTGAACAAGTAATAAAATGCATGGGCATTTTTCAACATAACATTTTCAGACTTACTCTCATATAATTGTAATTCTCTACATGTTCTTTCTAACAGATAAAGCCCCAAAGTTGAGTTTTGGGGTTTTTTTAGTCAGATATCCTTGAGATTAGTTTATGAATGAATTATTTTCTAAATTGCAATGTGCCAATAAATCTTACAGCCAGGAAACACTGAAAAAAGGATCCTCCACCCTATTTAGCAGAATCAAATAAGCAATTCCATTTAATACATACACACTAGCTGGGCCATTGAATCAAAACAAAAAAAAATCCATGACTCCAAATTTGGGAGAAAAAAGGTGCTATTAGACATTACATTTTTTTAAATTTACAAAATATTTTAAATTAAAACTTGAGGGGACAAACATTTTTGTTGCAATTGTTTTGATTGGCCACAATCTCTTGTTAAGCTGCATTAAGAAAGTGATAGAGAATAATAGTGAAAATACTGTAATGCTGTTATATGAAAAAAATTGATGGCACACTCTTACCTTTAACAGTTTCAGTTCTGGTTCCCTCATTTAAAAAAAAAAAAAAGGTATAGCAGAAACAGAACAGTTACAGCGAAGGGCAGAGTTCAGATTCATGCAATGACTTCCATTTGAGGCCAGATTTTTAAAAAGTAGGACTAAATTTAGGGAGGCTATGAATAAGAGGTGACATGACAGAAGTATATAAAATAATGAACAGTCTACAGAAGGTAACTCAGGAGTTCCTATTTACCTTATTATATAATACAGGAACCCAATACAGTTAAGCACTACTGTTTTTACACAACATGTAATTAACCCATGGAATCCACTGTCATAAGATATTATCTTAATATCTGATACAAAACAGAACTGGACATCTATAAAATAATATCATCTTCATTAACACTAGCTAGGATAAAAAAATGCCAGTCACCAACTGCTATGGGTTAGGAAATTCCTTCCTCCATAGCTGTAGTTACTGCAAAATTGTCCATTGCGGGGTTTATATCTTCCTCTGAAGCTTCTGATATGGGCCACTATGGGACACAGGATACCTGACTAGATGGACTATGGGCCAATACAGTAAGGCAATTCCTATGTTCCTGTGGCATATTCCTATTATTTATGCAATAATGCGCTAACAAAAAGAGATAGTTACATCTTACATACCTGATAACTAAGCAAAAGCTACACAGCAATAAACTTTATTGAAACTGTACTGTAAATACAAATGGAGCCATTAGCTAAGTGCAGGCAGTTTTACATGGGAAATAAACAGTTGGTACCATGGGCTACAAAACTTGGGATTTAAACGTTTGGCATCCTTTTATTTACAAAATGCATCAGTCACAAATAAAAGTTGCATTTTTGAAAGCTTCGTTTTGGCAATTAGCACACATGGAATAACAGTCACAAATGATAAATGTCATACCTTTGTCACCAGAAGTTGAAGAAATCTGCAGGGTTCCTGTTTGGATAAGTTCCACCCCCTGTGATTCAGATCAAAAAATCTTTGAAAAAGGTTTTGATTTTGGCAGCTGCTGTCAAGATAAAACTTTCTTTCAACTTCAGCCATCCCAATTCAGGGAAGGCTTACCTTTTTCTGCACAGAGGTCTTGGCATCCATTTTCCTCCAATTTTCTCTTTTACACTGAGCAAGTAAAGCAAAAGTTTGTGATGAATATTTTCATTAGTTTTCTTTCTTGATACCATGTTGTTATTTAGTACCTGATAACACATTGATGAAATGTCACCTTTCCCCACAAATGCTGAGTAGATAAACAACATTCACCTTTTGTCAAATGTATTTTTATGTTTAATGTGTTCTTTAGTGCTCACCAGGAGCATCAGATTGGCAGCCCTGAGGAATGGCGGTCTCCCACTAGCCGCAGAACAGGTAGGTCAGGGCAGTTGCTAAACCAAGCTCCTGCATGTTGTCCCATCAATCTGCTTCACACATGAGGTGAACACATGCGGTAGCCTATTCTCTATGTCTATAGACTCCTTGGCCTCTTGCAGACTGACAATGTGCCAGTTAGTGCCCATTGTGGTGGCAATAACTGTGATTTACACCAAGGAGTTCAGAATATGCTCTTCTGATGCATGGCCTTTTTCATGCTATCATTAAAACCATAGCTCTCTATTCACTAGAAGGCTGCTGACTATACCGGACAGCCTGTGGAGGAAGGCTGTACCTATGCAAGGCTTCAGTAGGCTCCACTCCGCTGGGATGCAGGCTCATGCAGGATGAACTAAATATCTCTGCTAGAATTTACAAAGGAGCTGAAGGAAGTTAGGTGCTCAGCTTCCATTGAAGTTTAGTGAGATCTGGGCACCTAGCTCTCTTCAGCTCCTTTGAAAAGTCCTGCCTAACTCATCATAATTCCGTATCACCTGCAAAGAAAACACGTTAAGAAAACAATTACCCACCACTTCAAGTTTCATTCTCTACTATTTTTCTTGTGTCCTTCAGTTTGGAACAGTTGAGCCTTAACATACTGAAGTGCTAAGCATTCTTGCTGGAATATACGTAAAAATAACACCTTATAATTTAAGTGCAAACTTTACTTGTCTAGCCTTAAGGACATAAAATATGCCTAGGAAAGAAAAGATAGTGTCTATACGCTCATTAAAACACATTCAGCCCAGGGCAAGGATTTGATCAAAAGGATTCCTGCCAACGGAAGGGCACGCTGGAACCATTGTAAGAAGTTGTGTATGTGTGTGCATGTGTGTTTCTTTTCTTTTGTGTGCCCTGTCCCTTCCCCTATCACCTCCAATCACTTTTCTTCCAGCTGGGGGGAACAGAAGAAATCTTACTTCCTTGATGACAAGCCTGGCCTTTGAGCAGCTAAAGCAAACGGTTCTTTAAGTTCAAATGAGACTGTGACTTAAACCAATAATACCTGAGACCAACATATGTTTATTGAAATATAAGTATCCTTCATTCCGATCAGCAGGCTTTATTCACCCCACTGCGATTTCAATCGTTGCCCTTTTATTTGTCCAGAGTGAATAAGTGAATGGGCTGCACGTTTTTATTCACAGCAGTAGGTTTAGGACTTCAAATCAGAGAGGTGTTTTGATTTTAGAAATAAACTCCAGAGGAAACAGTTTCAGCTGGAACTTTCATATTTTTTTTACCAGTTTAAGGTAACATCAAAACTCATCTTTCCCAAAACCCAAAACCCAACAGCATTCTTTTAATCCAAATTAAATCAAGTGTTGTCCCTTTTTCTTCTTCCTTCCAATTTAGAGGAAAATAAAACTATTCTTGTTTGAATGGTTTTGTTTGCAGATCCTAAATGCCCTGCTACTGCAAATTTTCAAATGATCTCATACAGCCCAAAGTCTCTTTGGTGTCAGCAGCTGCTCAGGTACCGACACAACCATAAGAATGCTGCTGATCAGAACAATGACTGCCTGGCCTACAGATGTCATATTGAGGTAGAAATCTTGATGCTCATTGGAGTGACATTACAAAGTGCATTGCACACACACTGTATCTGGGTCAGAGGAGAAGTTATTTCACAAAGTTAGCAAAGCACTTCTGGGCAAACTGACTTTTAGGGTTCAGGAAACATTTATTGTGTTGACAACTTTACAATGATTAATAATAAAAGTTGATATAGAAGTACAAAGAATCTTTTTATCTGAGAATGTGTGAGAGGAAGGATGATCCAGTGATTAGGGTGCTTGCCTAGGAATTAGGAGAGTGGGTTTATTTCTCTGCTCTGCCACAGACTTCCTGGGTGACCTTGGGCAAGTCATGGAGTTTCTCTGTGCCTCAGTTCCCCCATCTGTAAAATGGGGATAATTGCACTGCTGCCCTGCCTCACAGGGTGTTGTAATGGTAAATATATTAGAGATTGTGAGGTGCTTAGATATCATGGTAATGGGAGTCACATAAATACTTAAGCACACAGGATAGATAGGCAATTTGGGTAGGAGATGTGGAGCTGCTAATTGGCAAAGAGAGACACCCAAGTACAACCCAAAGGACGTCACCTCTGAACGTCATTTCCAGAATCTAGCAGGGAAGACAAGCGACAAAAGAAAGACAAATTATCTCTATGCACCAGGAGAAGGCGTCAAAACGAATAATTTAGAAGATTTGACAATTCAAGGTAAGCAACAAGGCCATTGGCTCACAGCATTGTGAGAAGGTGATTCTGTCAGAAAAGCATTGGGGCTATCAACACACCAAGTACTGAAGGAATACCACTGGGAAATGATGATGCCAATGACCCACAGGGGTGGGGTCAAAATCTTTGATGGATATGACCAGTGGCAGCCAAAAAGCCCTCTTGGTTTCAAAGAGGCACTGAGAACTCAAAGACTGTTCCAGCAATGTTGCTAAAAGTGTACAGGGAAACCAGTGTTGCAAGGAGACACTCCAGAACACTTTTTAATAGGCTAAGTCATTTGAGGGATACAGAATTGCCATCCAAACCAAACCTAAAATCTGCAAAGCTGGTAGAGGCTGGAACAGGCCTGAATAATTCCAGCAGTGAGCTCCCTTGCTGAGAGCAGTGAGAAAGAAACTGGAACCGCATGTTTTAGAGGGGAGAGCTGAGGCACTGGCAATCAGTCTAAGATGGAGCCTGGCCTGCCTGTGCATCAAAGGACCCCCATTTTTTGAGAGGTAGAAAAGTTATAGCCTCCCTTACACAGAGAAGCTGAGAGCCAAGAATAGAACTTTAGTCCATATGGTGCCTTGAGAGAATAACACGTACCTTCTCTTGTAAAGTCCTTTGAGATCTTCAGATGAAAAGTGCTAATTAATATAACTAATTAATAATAAAAAATGAAAGTTACATCCAAGAAATCATAGCCATAACATTTCCATCATCAGGTGTGGGCTCTGGCATGAATTTAATTCAGGGTAGTAGCAACTCAATTTATAGCCCCAGACAATTTATTTTTGTTATATCATTTTGAAAGGTGGGTCATATTTTTGCCCACAGATGTAGAAATTGTGGAATCTAAAGATCTCTGCTTAGAAGAAGCTACCATGGAGGGAAAGATGAATTCAAATGCTGCAGCAGTTCCTTTCATGAAGATGTGTAAAGGACAATCAACTCACAGAGCCTAAATCCAGAGGTCGAAAACTGACAACCATCTAAAATTATCCTGGAACCAACACAGCTACAATAACACTGCAAGCAACCATCTAAAATAGCAGTTCCACCAAATCATATGACACAAATGAGTGTCCTTCTATTTGACTGGGTTTGTAACATGGACTTAAACGCTGAATTTATACCATAAGTTCTGATGCAAAAGAGCTGAACATTTTCTTTGCTACCTTGCCACCTTTTATATATTGTTAAATACCTAACCTCTCATATGTGAAGTAAAGACTTAGTCTTATTTTAGATATACGCAGCAAACAGAGCAAATGAAATTACTCCACACAAAAGACGGGTAAAACTATGGTTTTGGTTTAAACGAGACCCCATCAATTGGGCTTGGGGTTTACAAAACCAAAACCAGAGGTGATTTCTGTTCAGGTCCAATTTGCTCCAACACTCCATAGTTTGGGGGCAGTTGAATAAACTATTCTAGGTTTGGCTCATCTATATGAGAGCTAATTCCCTAAAGCTGAGGAAAATCATCAGCAAAACTGATCGGAAAGAAAAATGTAGAAAGAAAAATGTGAATGAAAATTGGAAATTCTTCAAGAAGAGTTTATTAGATGGCCAAAAAGCCAAGTTTCCACAATCAAGAAAAAGGACAACTTTGGCTGGTTCACTGGTAAATTGAAGGCAGCAATTCAAAATAAAGAAGCAATATATAACAAATGGAAATGGGGGGAAATAGATAGCAATCAATATAAATTAGAATGTATGAAGTACAGAAAATTGATAAAGGAATCTAAATAGATCAGGGAAAAATCCCTGGCTGGCAGAGCAAAGGACAAAATAAGGATTTTTTAAAATATATCGGGAAGAAAAGAAATCCTAGCAATAACATAAGCCCATAACTACAAGGAGATGGTAAAACTGTTAAAAATGAGCAGGAAAGACAGAGGTGTTTAATAAATATTTCTATTCTGTATCTGAGAGATAAAAAGGCATCTTTTAAAAAGTGGAAGTCAAATCCTAGTGAGGTAAATAGAAAGGAGCATAAACACTGCCAAATTAAGTGTAAAAATGTAATAAGAAAAGCCAAAGAGGAGTTTGAAGAACGGCTAGCCAAAAACTCAAAAGGTAATAACAAAATGTTTTTTAAGTACATCAGAAGCAGGAAGCCTGCTAAACAACCAGTGGGGCCCCTGGGTGATAGAGATACAAAAGGAGTGCTTAAAAACGGTAAAGTCATTGCGGAGAAACTAAATAGATTCTTTGCTTCAGTCTTCACAGCTGAGGATGTTAGGGAGCTTCCCAAACCTGAGCCAGCTTTTGTAGGTGACAAATCTGAGGAACTGTCACAGATTGAAGTGTCACTAGAGGAGGTTTTGGAATTAATTGATAAGCTTAACATTAACAAGTCATTGGGAACAGATGGCATTCACCCAAGAGTTCTGAAAGAACTCAAATGTGAAGTTGCAGAACTATTAACTATGGTTTGTAACCTGTCCTTTAAATTGGCTTCTGTACCCATGACTGGAATATAGCTAATGTAACGCCAATATTTAAAAAGAGCTCTAGAGGTGATCCTGACAATTGCAGACCGGTAAGTCTAATGTCAGTACCGGGCAAATTAGTTGAAACAATAGTAAAGAATAAAATTGTCAGACACATAGAAGAACATAAATTGTTGTGGTTTCTGTAAAGGGAAATTGTGTCTTACTAATCTATTAGAGTTCTTTGAAGGGGACATAGTATACTTAGATTTCCAGAAAGCCTTTGACAAGGTCCCTCACCAAAGGCTTTTACGTAAATTAAATTGTCATGGGATACAAGGGAAGGTCCTTTCATGGATTGAGAACTGGTTAAAAGACAGGGAACAAAGGGTAGGAATAAATGATAAATTCTCAGAATGGTGTTCCCCAAGGGTTAGTCCTAGGACCAATCCTATTCAACTTATTCATAAATGATCTGGAGAAAGGGGTAAAAAGTGAGGTGGCAAAGTTTGCAGATGATACTAAACTGCTCAGGATAGTTAAGACCAAAGCAGACTGTGAAGAACTTCAAAAAGATCTCACAAAACTAAGTGATTGGGGAACAAAACGGCAAATGAAATTTAATGTGGATAAATGTAAAGTAATGCACATTGGAAAAAATAACCCTAACTATACATACAATAGGATGGGTAAGGAATGGTGTCCCTAGCCTCTGTTTGTCAGAGGGTGGAGATGGATGGCTGGAGAAAGATCACTTGATTATTACTATTAGGTTCACTCCCTCTGGGGCACCTGGCATTGGCCACTGTCGGTAGATAGGATACTGGGCTAGATGGACCTTTGGTCTGACCCAGTATGGCCTTTCTTATATTCTTATGTTCTTATGAGAAGTGGCAGGATGATGTACCCATAACATGTGAGGATGATGAAGTACTTTCCAGTTTATTAGTAACTACAGAAGACATTAGACAACATCTACTAGAGATAAGGATTTTTAAATCAGCAGGCATGGATAACTTGAACCCAAGAGTCCTAAAAGAGTTGGTTCAGGAGATCTTGGGTCCACAGATGTTAATTTTTAATACATTTTTTGAATATGGGGGCAATGTCAGAAGACAAGAAGATTGCTAATGTTGTGCCAATATTCTAAAAGGGCAAGTGGAATGGCTTGGGTAACTATACCTTGGTTAGCCTGACATCAACCCCGGGCAAAATAATGGAAAATCTGATATGGGATTCAACTGATGAAGAAGTGAAAAATAGGAATATAATTCATGCCACTACACATGGATTAATGGAAAACAGGCCCTGTCAAACAAACTTGATTTCATTCTCTGATGAGGTTACAAGTTTGGTTGATGAAGATAACTGCGCAAATGTAATAGCCATTGTAAGGCATTTGACTCAGTGGTGCATGACATTATGATTAAAAATTATCACTATACAATATCAATAGAGTTCACATTAACATGGATTAAGAACTAGCTAACTGACAGATCTCAAAATGTAGTTGGGAATCAGGAATTGTCATTGAATGGAGGTGTTTCTAGGGGCATTCTGCAGGGATCAGTAGTAGGCCTGATGTTATTCAATATTTATGTCCATGTTCTGGGAGCAAATATAAAATCACTCTTCATAAAATTTGCAGATGACACAAAGGTTGGTGGAGCAGTAAATAATGATGGGGACAGTCATACAGAGCGATCCGGATAGCTTGGAAAGGGGGCTGCATTTGGGAAAAAATATTTTAATACAGCCAAATGCAAACCTATAAATCTAGGAACAAGGCATGCAGGCCATACCCACAGTACAGGGAACTGTATACAAGAAAGAAGTGACTCTGAAAAGTAGTTAGGAGTCATAATGGACAAGCAACTCAACATCAGCTCCCAGTGGCTTATGCAATCTTTTAGTGCATGAATAGGGGAGGAGTAAGTAAGAGGAGAGAGGTGATTTTATCTCTGTATATCGCATTGATGAGACAGACTGCATCTGGTTTGGGTCTTCACAGTTTAAAAAGGATGTTGAAAAATTGGAGAGGATGCAGAAAAGAGCTACAAAGATTATTCGTGGGCTGGAGAAAATACCTCACAGCGTGAGACTTAAAGAGCTCAATCTGTTTCGCTTATCAAAAAGAAGATAGAGGTGCAGTTTATAAGTTCCTTTATGGAAAGAAAATACCAGGTTCTAAAGGGTCCTTTAATCTAGTGGAGAAAGGCCTAACAAGAACCAGTGATGGAAGATGAAGCCAGACAAATTCAAAGTAGAAACTAGATACAAATTTCTTAACAGTGATGGAACAAACTACCAAAGGAAGTGATGGATTCTCCATCTCCTGATGTCTTCAAATAACGACTGGCTGCCTTTCTTAAATATATGCTTTAGTCAAACTCAAGTTATGGGCTGAATCCAGGCATAACTGTGTCTAATGTAATGGTCTGTGACACACAGGAGGTCAGACAAAATGATTTAATGCTTTTGGGCTTAAAATCTATGAATCTATGACTATATTTCAGACCAAACAATGGCCTTCAGTGGGGGAAAGCTTGGTCCATGTTCAAATATTGCCAAAACTCAGCTCAGGTACATTCACTCTAATATAGTTTCTCTGTATAACAAGTGATATCTGTCCTTAGATCTCTATAGCAAATACAAGTTTATCTAAAACTGAAACATAAAGGTCTATTTTCAAATAATATCGGGGTCAAATTAGATTTTGTAATTTTAGAAGAAAAGGATTTTACAAAACCTAATACAAATGTTTCCAATACTTTTTTTTTTTAAAGAAAAGTTAAATGAAATTGGCATTTTTTTATTCCCTGAAAGTGTTTGGAATCCAAACACAATAGCTCCATACTATTGCTTGAGAGTCAGAAATTCATACTGATTCCATAACAGAAAGTGAAACTTACCAACATCGCGTTTTACTGATCACGCTGAGAAATACACACACACACACACCATAAATGAGGGAAAGTAAATTAAATTATTTTAATTATTTTTTAAAATAATTTCTACCCAGAATATAAAAATATGCAATATGTCCTCAAATTTATGATAAGTCCGTTTTATATTTTCCTCTGTGAGGATGGTGTATTTACTTTCATATTAATGAAACAGTACATGGGAAAGGTAAGGACTGGACCCAATGCCCATTGAACCCAATGGAAGGTCTCCCATTGACTTCAAAGGGCATTCCAGCAGGCCAATAACCATATCCAGTATAGTTCATTTTACTTTGTGGTTGTTTCAATTTTTCTTCAGCTGGGTCAATTTTAACACAGGTCTTTGTTTTAAAACATGTACAGTGTTACATAGACAAAATAAGGTGATATGTTTTAACTACAGTGTAAGATTTATATCTTGAAAATATCCCTTGCATCCTATATTTAAGTTTGTATTCTAATTCTCAATCTATTTAAAGAGGAAAAGTAAAGCAAGAAACAACCATTTTTGTTACGGACTCTAACTAAATTTATAAATTGCTGTCTCTCTTTTATTTTTTTCCAGTAGGAAGATAGTCTTCCTTCAAAGCATTTCACTATTTAAATGTTTCCAGCACTTGCAAAAGGTTGCAGCAAACCTTGACTTATTTACAGAGAGATGTTGAGCAGAGATAAAACTACTTAATAATCCACCAATTCTTGCCAAACACACTTTCCTTCCATGTCCTCAGTGAAAGCAAGTACAAAAAGACTCTAATTTGCCATAGATATTTTTACATTATATAGATGTTCTTTTTATTCTACAGATGGCTGTCCGAACCAAGGGTGAAACAGAATGGTTCAAACAGATGAATCTGAAAGTTCATCATAATAAAAGAGCCCTTAAAGATTTTAAGATTAAAAAAAGAAGTGTTCATTTGAAAACAATTGTACAATAGCAGTAACACATGGAAGAGAATGGAAACAACAAACCAAAAACCGTATGTTTCAAGAAAGGTTGACCACCTGACCTCTGCAAGACAAATTATTGCCCTTGCATTTTGTGGAACATCTGTTAGCTTCACAATAGCAATAACAACAACCACCACAATAACAAACATGAAAGGCTCATGAATCTGGGCAGAGAAAATTTTCAATCTATAGAAGAAGTTGCCCCTGAGTATTTGGATGCATTCCAGCTCACACTATACATATTTACAATGACGGTGTTGACTGAATAGTCAGCCACTATACCACGCATACCAGCACTGGCTATTATAATAAGGACATAGGCATGTCAGATATTTTAGGATACAGGCAGTCCAATATATCTGAGTCTGCCCTTCCTTTGAGTTAACACTTGTACTCATAGAACAGTACGTCTCCAGCCCTTCTTAAGCTCCAGTTCTCACCCTTTTCTTGTACTTGACTCAGTTATCATATAGCCTTGTAGCAGCTCCACTCCCTGTTCTCTTCTCTTTGGAACTGGGTAATCAAATACTCCCTTAAGGCCTGATCCAAAGCCTACAGAAATCCATGGGAAGACTATCATTGTTTCCAATAGGCTTAGGATCAGGCTCTTACTCTCCACACCAAGCCCCTAGGCTGTCTTTGCCGATCATTAAAACAACAAGGAGTCCGGTGGCACCTTAAAGACTATCATTGTCTCTTGGCACTATTCCGGTTGCCTCTGTTATGCCTTAGCTATTTCTCCATTAACATCTCTAGCAGTACTAGAGCCAAGTGCCTTGCCCCAGCCCCAGACCCTCCCCAAGCCTTTTGCACTGGTTGTAACAATGCCCCCTGGGAAGTGACAGAGAATTCTGGAGGGCCTCTTCCTTTTTGTTCTTTCTCCCTCTCTTCCTTGTTTTCCTCTCTCAGCAGCAGTAATCCTTTACCAGTTAAAAGAAGCTGCAGAGGGAAACAGATTGGCATTCTGGTTTATATCCTTCTGCACATTTAGATATGTAAAAGTTTATCCCTTGCTACCAAGGGAAGCTGATTAGGACTATTCCTAGCCCTTCTTTACCAGGGGTTAGCTGCAAAAGAAGAGTAACTAGAAGTGCAAAGTTCTAGTCAGTTTCCCTTTGCAGGTAGCTCAGAGTGTAAAAGGCCTACTGGAGTGGGACCTAATCCTACTCACTTTCCTTCTGCAAGCTGTTTATACAGAAGAGCCACAAAGGAAAAAGGGAGTGGAGTGCTAGTCATTTTCTCTTCACCACCAGCTGCTGATGGCTGGCTTTCATAACACAGGCACTCAGTGTTCAAATCGTTTCTTAAAACACTTCTCCATAAAAATCTTTAAGAAGGCACATTCTTTAATCGGTGCCCTGTTGAGACTAGAGGGGTTTTGTTTCCAACTGCACCATGTCTATTTCATCACTATCTTCAGCCCAGTATCTGACTCCACCAAAGTTATCTGCAGTCTTATTTTATTCATTTAAATCTCTCCCCTCACTACTATACAATACATAAAATTCTGACCCAGATCATAATTTTGCAAACTCCAGCCCACAACTTAAGATGTTCAGATCTGGGGTTTTGGGTGTATCTCTAGTTAGTTAGTATTTATATTATAGTAGTGCTTAAGAACATCAATCAAGGACCAGGGCCCTTTACAGCAAGGCACTATATAGGTAAGTAATGAAGAAGACAGTCCTTTCCCTGGAAAAAAACAATTCACAAGGTAATCAGGACACAACAGGTGCGTGAAATAGACTAATGGTGTAGGGTGGGGTAACTATCAATGAACAGAATTTGGCAGAAAAGCGGAAGCCTCTAGTTTCCAAAGAGGATTTTGAGTATAAGTATTTTAATGCTACCCCTGCTCTTTTTTTGCCTCAGAAATCTAGGATGAATCCAGCATGACCGCCAAGTTTGGTCTGTCTTGAGGGGATCTAATTTCTTTTACACCTGTTCTGGCACTGTCCTAAGTTTTTCAGTATTCCTTCTTTTCCTCTAGGGAAACATATGTCTGTTGCTTCCTGGTTTCTTCCCTCCTCTCCCCCGGATCGTAGTGGATGATACACCAAGGCAAGGGATTCACGTACTTTTGTAAGCAATGACTGTTATCCCTTCAATAAATTATCCATTAAAAGCCTTGCTATCTCCTTCACTATTTTGAGACCTGTTTGAAACCTTTCGTAGGGGCCAGTGCTCTCTTCAACATGTATGTGAAGAGAACCTGTATCCATGAAGGTCTGAGTCCCACTGCTGCAGCATGATTGTGTCACATATCCCTTATCCCTCCCCTGGGGTCTAGTCCAGGAGTGTCCAGTCAAGACGCATGTCTCCAGCTGTCATCTGTCTGTGGGCAGGGGCCCTTGCCCCACTCCCTTCTGACTGAGGGGTTTAAAGATGTACAGCTCCTTACACTGATATCTTAGCAAGCTGGTCTGCATAAAGGCCAACACCTGTGCTTTGCTTTCTCTCTTGGGGGCTATGAATAGTGTATTGTCAACCATTACAAGTTACCAGAGCTCCAAGCACGCACATTTATTCTGAATGTAAAAGCATTACAGAGAAAAACATAAAAGCCATTAAGGTTCCTATACACATGCTAATAGATTACCAGGAGTCACCATCAGTCTTATGCGGCCCTACAAGATCAAGCCTTTCCAACCCTTCCACAAGGGTTGCAGTCCCACTTGGACAAAGGGTCCCATAAGACTGGATCAGGGTCCCATTTGCTGGATCAGAAAGAAGGCCCTCAGAGAGTTTAAACCCAGCCTTTTGTATCAAAAGCCTTTTCTTTGTCTGTTGGCCTCTGGAAAACACAGTTTGAACCAGTGTACGCAAGCCTCCCCAGCAGATGGTATCCCTCTGGAGGTGTTTATAACCTGAGTGATTCACCTTACTCACCCCCTATTCTTTTAGTCGCTGGAGGAGCAATGCACATCCCTGGAATTGCATACAGTCTCCGGCCCACAGTGATATACAAACTATTCATAAGCCATACAACATGGTCCCCAAAGATATTGCATGTGGTTCCAATATTTATCACAGTATGTCCCTCCACGAGATTGGCAGGGGCAAGTGAGCGTGTGAGGTGGCAACGTGGGGAACTGAGTGGCCTCCTGTTCTTGCAGCCTGGGGAGACCAGCAGAAGTTAACACAGCCTATGGCTGCACTGAAGTAAGATGCTGCCCTCACCAAACTGTAGAAAGGTCCCCCAACAGCTGGGAGAATCACAGTAGTAGGATCCCAAGAGAGAACAGGCACTGGTGGAGTTGGGCAGCATTGTGGAGGCGATGAGCTACAGTATGAATGCCTCCAGGTTGTTTCTGGTGATCAAACCCAGTCCAGAAAATTGAGTATAAAACTCCACGTATTACATTTCCTCTTTCTATGTGAGTTATTCTCGAGAATGGGTTTCGAAACTTTTATTCTGGCCTCTTGTGTAAGCTGTATTTCCTTCATTACCTGTGTTTTTTTCTGATGATTGTTTTATACTGCCTCAGCTTGGAGCATTTACCTTGCCACATCTCTCCTCTCTCATGCCTTAGGTAGGCCTCTTTCTTCTGCTTGATTACTTTCTGCACTGCCCAGTTCATCCACATGGGCTTTTTTCATTCGTTTTTCTCCTACACAGTGAATGTATTGCTAGCGTCCATGCATCACCCTTAGGCATACATTCATTTTTCTCAGCCTGACCAATTTACATTTTCTCTTTGTGTCCTTTTCTTCCATTGCTTCATCCCTGTTGATTTCATCCCAACTTCTCGCTTTCTTCCTAACACTTTCTGTATAGAAATTCAAAAACTGTATTACCACTTCTGACGGAGCACTGTGTCTTGCTTAAACTCTAATTACAGATCAAACAGACACATTTAGCAAATGCTGTAAGGACATGGGGCAGACTGGTGTGAGCCTCCTGATTTTCTTTAGTATTTCTTCTTCCTCACCTGTGAAATGTATGTCTTCTGGCAGCTGTTCCCCATCTCTTATGTGAACACACCAAGGTAAAGATTTTATTACATTTTTTTTAGCAATGTCCACCTCTTCTGTCAATATATCATGCTTGCCATGTCTTAGAGACCACATTGTCTCCTTCACTGACCTCTTTTTCCTTTTGTACTTGAATCGTTTCTGATTATTATCTTAACTTCCTGTGCAATCTGACTTTATTTTTCACTTGTTCTTGCCATGTCATTGTTCTAGGCTTTCAATTTCTAGGCCTGGTCATTGTGAATACTTCACATACACCCCTTTTGGAACTTGATTATTTTCCCCATTTCTTCTTTATTACCAATTTATTTATTGATTGTGGCTGGGAGTGTCATTTTTGTTTTGTTTCACTCCTGGAACCAAATTCTGGCTATCTTCAGCTTCTTTCCCCATTAGAGAATTATATCAATGCTGAAACTGCAATCTCATTTTGCATTTGTATTCTGGCTGGCTGTGGGTTCACAATCAGCAACCCATACAACTGTCTCCTGAAAGGTGAAGAAGAAATGGGAACAAGGAATGGGCATAGGTGGATCAGGGGGTTTCCCCCTGAAGCCTGGGGACGATACTTCCCTATTCCTTAAGGCCTGCCTCAGAATGCCTTTCTGTCTCAGTGCATGGAGGACTCACATATGGCCTGTAGAATAACATTTCT
This sequence comes from Mauremys mutica, assembly GCF_020497125.1. Classification (NCBI taxonomy): domain Eukaryota; kingdom Metazoa; phylum Chordata; order Testudines; family Geoemydidae; genus Mauremys; species Mauremys mutica. The sequence continues at coordinate 164,879,602 of NC_059074.1, read as the reverse complement.
GTGAGTTTTGGAAGAAGGATACAGATTATAACAGTGGCTCATTGTAGCTCCCCTCCTAGCTGCCTATTTTCCCATATATGTGGGAAGCCCAGCCAGAATTTGGTACATAACTATAGCTATGGGCATGCTAGTGATGGTTAAGCCACAATGGAAACACCATCCAAACTCGGTTAAGCCTCTATAGAAAAAGCACTAAACTTTCACCTATTTCTAGAACTGAACTGGAACCATCCCTTTCCAAAGGTTCTGAAATGTTGAGATAAATGATTCTGTCTATCAGATTTACTGCCTCTACTAGAACCAGAAGTTCCAATATAGTACAAGGAAGGTTATTCTCATGGCATTTGCAGCCTGATTTTGTAGATTCAAGAGGTTTGCAGAACTATCCACACTTTTGGGCACTTATCAGAATGAAACTCACCTCCAAAGGCTTTGGGATTTTTTTGGGTGGGGAGTTTCGATCCTGAATAGGTATCTTCTGGCAAGGTAAAATATGAATGCATCTATGAATACTTATAGAGAAGGGCAGACACCCAACAGCAAAATACCCTAACTATATTATGACTAGAGCTGTGTGAATAATGGATTTTTTGATTCACTGATCATTCCAAAAAGATGGAGGGGGGGAACTGTTTTCCAGTCAACCCAACAATGACATTTTTTAAATTTTTGACAAATCAAAAAGTTCAAAAAAAGACAACTTGTTGGGCAATGTTGCTTTCTGATTTGCTCTCCTTGCCTTTGTTTTTCTAAGCTGAACCCACTGAGCCAGGTCATATCTTATGCGTTATCTTCTAGAAACTCCATGCCAGGTCATTCCGTTCTTAACATTAGTTAGCACTCTGAATTTGTCATGCTGCACAGTACCTTTTTGTACTTTTGTACCGCCTCCGTGGTGTTTGTCATGTACAGCACCTTTTTGTACATAAGTCACTCATTTCTATACTCCTTTCCAAACTTCAGACATTCATGTCTGAACCATATATTGTGTCTGGGTTCAGAATGGTCAGGTATTTACCAGCTATTTCCTTTTGCTACTTGCACAGTATTTAACTCCTCACTGGACAGACTGGGAACTAGAGTGGTGACTGTCCTGTTATCCAATGAGATATAGCAAACTTACCCCTAAGTAAGGCAGTTTTTCACCATCTTCCTCTTCCATGCAGATTAAAAAACAGCAATAATCTTTCGCTTTTTAGATGCTGCTACTTCCTAATGTCAATTAAAACCCTATTATATGCTCTGTTTTGGAGGTGAGGACCAGTTTCTCTTTGAGTCTGTAATTTTGTTATGTACAAAATTATTTCTGCAGCTCAGTACTGCTGGAGGAAATATTAGATTAGATTCTCAGGTGCTCCAGGTCATCACTCATTGCACCTGAAGGGGTCAGGGAGTAAAGGTATCATTAAACCACTTCCTCCCCCCCTCCAATCAGAGGAATAGCCGGGGTTGATTTTGGGTTCACTATAATTTAGAGCAGTATCGGGGCTGTTCAAAAATACGAATGTCTGTGGCTCTCACTTGACCCTCTATACCAGCCAGGGATCACTGAAATGATTAGCCGTGGTTACCATTTTCCTTGTTTAGGCTTTCCCCTTTTCTGTTTCTTTTTAAATATCCTTCTATTTTTTGTATCATGTTCCCAAAACATGATAAAATTTCAGTTAAATTGCATGACAACTTTTATTTGCTTAACTCATTTCTTCTAGTGTCAAGAGCATTTGTATTTGTAGACAAATTTGAAATATTTGTCTACAGTATTTCATTTCTAATGATACATGGTGTCACTAGATCCTAAATACTCTCCATCTTCAACTTAATTGATCAGAGTTGGCACATTTCCTAGAACTAGGACCTGTATAGCCTCAGACCATGTACACTAGGCTGTTTGACAAACTGTGAGAGATGGCAATCTTACATTACTTCTTCTACCATTCCTCTTCTTAGCTTTTGCATAGTTGCTGTCCCAATCAATATCTGAGTAATTAAAATCCCTCATGATCAATGTTCTAGCTGTTTACCGGTCTCTGTTATCTGTAAAAACATTTCCTGATCTACTTTCTTTGCCTGCCCTGGGGGTCTGTGGAAACATCCAGGAATAGCATGACTGCATTTATTGTTCTTACTTAGCTGCTGTTCAAACTGTCTCCACTCTGACAGCCAAAATATTTATGCTGTTTCCTACTGCAGACTCAATACATTGCCATCCTCCTTTTGACTGAAGATGGTTGTCTAACCCCATTAGTAAACTTTGCATCTTGGTATTAAATTCTCAGATGTTTTTGTCTTTGAAGTTCCAGGAACATCATGCTTATCCTTGAAAATGCATGATTCCATTTCGTGACCCTATTAGTATGCTTACAGCATTTGTTTGGAAGATATTTTCTCCTCCCACCTTTGCTTTACATTCTCATTATCTCCTACAGTGATAATCAGTGGATACATTACCTTGAGATCCATGCACTCCCCCCTTTCGATTCTTCTCCGCCCACACCACTAATCTAAAAAAAAACAACCCACCAGCTAGAACATTTCCCTATTAGTGGCCAATCTGTTTGCTCCCATAGGGTGGGGAATAACACAGGCTCTCTCTCCTTTGCCATTCTGCTTTTCCATGTTGTTGTTTGTAATTCCCCAAACCTCTCACATCTCCACCCAAGATCTATGAATCTAGTCATGGGAACAAGAATCAGAAAACACTGTTATATAGCTTTCTTCTTCCAATATCCAGTAAAGGGGTGTGAGGATCTTTAGACAATGCCTGGATACGTTCCTCTCATTTCATTTAGTTCAACAGGCACAATGGTCACAGGCTTTTCCTTAAGCTTTTTGACCTGGCCTATCCCACTTATTAAAAATCCTTAGTCTGTCTTCCTGGACACCTCCACTTTGTCCTGTTGTTTCTGTTAGTCTTTGGTGTTTTAAAAGCAGCCATGTCTATCCACAACATCAACTCTGCTGCTATCAGTACTTCTCTGATTTAATTCCGCTGCAGATTGCCCCTTGCTAATTTCATCATTTTGTACCATCCTGTCTTCTGAATTGTCCACAGTTAAAACTATAGGAAATATACTGGGTACTGATATGACACCTGTGTCTTTCACTCTTCTTTCTTTCTTTCCTACCTCTTCTCACAGTTACCCAGCCTCTGCCTTTTATATCATCTTTCTGCTGGAACAACACTGTTTCTCCTGCACTATGCTGTGCTTCCGATGCACTCATCCTGCAACTTGCTCACAGCTGGTTCTCCTCCTACTCGGTCACTCCTTCGGAGTCTGAAACCAGCCATCTGTCATCAATGAACATCTCAGATTCATTGATCTTCCCTAGCACATCAACCTGTCTCTCTAATGCTACAGTCCAATCTCTGAGTGTCACAACTAACCGGCAATACACGCACACACGTGTTGTTCTAGCTCTCCCATCCTCCAAATTGAAAAAATGTTTCTCCTGCAAAATCTTTTATTATTTTAATACAGTGCAAGTAGATGCTGCTGCTGCCTGCACTATCATTTATTTAAATGTGAACTGCAGAGATTTAATTAATAAATAAGGATCCAAGAGCCAAATCCTGCACCCGTCTAGGCATTGTGAAATGCCACTGACTTCTGAGGAGGTGTTTGGGCATATATTGGTACAAACTTGGGCTCTAAATCATCTATAGAACGTAAACCAAATTCTGGACTGTGTGCTATCCCCCACTAGGCAATCCAGCTGGGAATAAAAAGGGGGAAATAAACTTGTGCAATGGGAGCAGTGGCATTCTCCCCCTAAACTCCCTGGCTTGAGACCATGGGAACTCCAACAGACAGAGGAGAAGCCCAGGGTGGATTTTCTGTCTTCTAGTTTGTCATTAAATTTCTGAATGGAACTTGGCTCAGGCATTATTGCTGTTTGGACCAAACCTCTATTCTTTCCCCACAATTCAACCCCTCCCAGGGAAATCAGAGTTTTGTACAAACTTTTTACCTTCCTGTAGGTATTTCCCTAGGAGGGTAAGATCAGTCCTCTGCTTTGTTTTATGTTTGCAAACCACTGAAATCAATCACGGTACAAAGATGACAACAGAATTTGGCTCAGCTTGTGCAGACTTGGAAAGCACAAATGCATTTATGTTTTAAAACACAATCTATGAAGATCAGATCCATCTTCATTCACCTGCCACAAAATCATGCTGCAGGGCCCAGTGTTTTCTCTGCAATGGGTGATGACATCAGATTAATAAAACCAGCAGAGTCAATGCAGTTTGCAACAAACCTTATGGGCCCATTTGTAATAGCTGCAAAGTTCCTCTGTAATGCACATGAGCATTATATTCTCATGCTAAAAATCCCAATGACATTTGTGTGGAAGACATTTACTGCACATGATCAGTGGCTAATTGATTTTTAAACCATAGGTATCTTGTCTGGTTTTATTTTATTTTTTTTCCAGAATGCCAAACGCTGATTAAAGCATATGATAAAAGAATTTTTGTCTAATTCCATTATTATGATAAGGCTGTTTTTCAGTCGTGGAAGCAAAAATATAGGGCATATTAAACTATAAAAGCCTCTTTTTCACATTTCTATGCCTCATTTTACTTTATGGCTGTGCTTGCCTCTCGGCTTGAGCTGTTCACCAATATTTGGGGCCTTGCACACTTGTTTCCATTAGAAGGAGAAATTGTTGACATGAAGCAGGTATTTCCTTGGTGCAATCGTATCTATTTACAAAGTCCCGTTTCCCCGAACACAGTAAGAGCAAACAACTAGAGGCAGTTTCCTTGTTGAGGAATCCAAATTTCCCTTTCCTGTGCCCATAAGAAACTCTCTCTTGGCTTCCTCTGATAATCACACTCACACTGCTTCCCTTCCTGTCTGTTCACTTTTTCAATGCTTTAGGCCTCTCTCACACAGAGACACACACAACTACAACCAATCAAAGCCCCAGCCCCCGCATGAGCAATCAGTCCCCAGGGAAATCCCTCGGCCTGCATAGCTTAGCTACTGATCAGCCTTGCATGTGGCCTAGTACGTTGGGCAGTGGCTTCCGTTGTCTCCAGTTATCTTACTTCATAAAAGGAGTCTAATTGCTTCTTCCATTTAGCCTAAATGAAGGGTGGTTAGCATGCCCATCAGTTTTAATGAGGGCTGGGATTGCCTATAAATCAAAGACATGCTTGATCGCAGCCATTAACATCTTCTAGCACATGGTTACATATTTGAAGTTAATTTATTTGTCTTTAAAAGGGCCAGAATGACACCATTTTAAAGTGAAGGTCTCTTTTTATACACAAAAGGCCAGACCCAAAGCCCAGTAAAGTCAACAGTAGTCTTTCTATTGACTTCATTGAGCTTTGGATCAGGGCTCAAATAGGTAAAGAAAACACAATAGCAGTGCATGCTTCTACACTACACTATTGTCACCTGACCTACAGAGACCACATACAGGTTGTGAGAAGGAAGTTTATTCTTTCTATTCATATGCCCATTCAATTCTTGACATTACAAGGATCCAAAAGGGTAGCAGTTGAGTGTGGGAGACATATGTCACTCTACCAGGAACGTGACTGAGATCTATACATTATTTTCCAAGGGTCAGTGAGCAGTTGCTAGGTGTTTGGGCTCAAGTCAAACCAGTCCCTAAAGGATTGTTTTCAAAATGTAATGGTCAAAAAAATTGCTTCTGGCTCCAAATTTCTATGATTGAGTTTTAAACCCACCAGCTTTTGTGATGCTTCAATACATTTTCTGCATTTACATTAGTTGTTCTCAGTCTGTTTTGTGGAGAAAGATTGACCAGGCAGGGTCAAGAAACCCTCACTCACACCATATGATCACCCTTACGCTGCTTGTCCTCATTTTCTGGCCCATTAGGAATCAGTGCCCAGGAAGAGCCCAGTGTCTCTGTACCAGAGCATTGGTGCATCAAGGGCACCCCACGATATTGTTGTTGCACCACACAATGCCCTCATAGTGAAGAATCCACGTACAGGTTTAAGCGCCCCCAATAAACACAGTGCAACGACTCACACAGAGACGTAGATTTCACTGCTACACTTTCTACTAAAAACTGAAACTTGCTTGAAGAGGCTCGTTAATGGCATATAACGCACATTCACTAATGTTTTACAAACAACCATATCGTGCAGTCACCATTGGCAGCCTGGCACTATGCCTCACTTTATTTATACCCCCGACACCAAACTACATACAGAACTACACACAACATCGTTCATGAAACGCACACCTCTCCTGTATTATTCACCTAAACCACATGAACACATATCTGATAAACATGGTTGGAGCTGATTGCCAGGTAGGCAGATGGAAATATGCGGGCTCTGGGTGGTGGAAGGGAGGTAGCTGAACCTGCGAACGGTAACTGAGGAGTGGATTGTAGATGGGATAGTGAATGAGTTTATTGCTTTTTCTGTTTTTTTTTGATGGATTATGCAGTATAACACCCTTAACTTAGCATCAGCTAATTTTTTCATGAGTGGATATATAATTAAACAGAGGTAGTTGAATAGTTATGTATTATTTAAATACTCCACTGTACAATGTTGTGTCATCCTTCATTTCCACACATGGAGAATCATCTTTGTAACTCATTTGGCTGCCTGGGGTCTCAAATTGCTAGACTCTCTAAACCCGGGAGCGATTGTTAAATTGAGCTGCAAACTTCCATTAGGGCATTGTGTGCCGCTTCCTCTGATAACCTGGTTTTCCCTTTATTAGAGACTTTAGCTTTTGCACCAGAGGATAGTTTATGGGAAAAGGAACACAAATAAAGCAAGCTCCTACACTCAATCTCCTCCAGAACAAAGCATTCACAGGTCCAGCAGGACTCGTGCTGAATATAATGCATGTGAAAAGAGTAAGGGTGAAATCCTGGCCCCATTAAAGTTAAAAGCGACTCTTCCACTGACTTCAACGGGGCCTGAGTTTCACTGTAAATATTCAAAAACCTTCTTTCCTTCTTTGCTCTATTGGTTCCCATGTCTGTGCTATTTGGAAATCAGATTTAAGTTCTGAGTTTCTGGTGTAATTTCCTAGTCCCATTAACTCCAGATTCCTGGTCAGCATTTTAGAACAACAGAAGTAGAGCTTTCCCCCAGAGAATATTCCCTAGAAGCTGAATTCACACATTGGAATAGGATTAGGGGTGTTTAGCCAGTACTCATACAGTGCCGATATGGGGAATTATTATGTACCATGCTGCAATGATTTGCCTTAAGAGACTTCTAACAACATGAGAGGATAAAACATCACCTCTAAAAGCAGGGTGGTCCGAAGTTTGTGGATCAAGTGAATATGCTACTACTTGTGCCATTGGCCACCCACTTTTGTAAGCAGCTAATGCTAGTATTGCTGCCAAGATGAGCATTGCAGGGTAGGAAAGTGATTTGTTAGCAATGCGAAGCCATGCCCAGAAGCGCTGTGTTACTTCTAGGAATGGTGCACAGTAGCCATCCATATTAGAGAAATACTGTAGAGTACCCTACGTGTAAAGGTATTTGAGATAATTGGGTAGTGGCTGACTAGCTCAGACAATGTTTATAATCCTATTATTGTCCCTATATTTCAGACATTCCCCTGAGATTAGGGAGTGATGAGCGCAAGCTATCAAAAATGGTTTCAATGTGTATTCCAAAATAGGAAGGTTTAAACATTCTCCAGTTTCAATGGTGCATTTTGATTTTCCTTTAGATCAAGTTGAAAATGTTGCAGGGAGGCTTTTAAGGAAGGGAATGAGTGGGGATAAAAAAATGAAATGAACGTGTGGTGGGGCTACCATTGCTTAAGACTCTGGGAAAAACCTTGCACTAGAAACGGAAACAAGTCATTACAGAAGGCAAAAGAAACAGAACTGGTGAACAGCCAAAAGGTCTCCAGTGTTGGTTTGGATAAGGGGGTTTTGTATAGAGCTCTTCCCACAGAAAACTGTATGGTTTCTGTGGGAAGGACTTGCAGACTTACAGCCAACAAAGGTCATAGCCAGGCAATCCATTTTTGGATAAATTGGGGTATATTTCCAAAAGAGTATGTAGGAGGAATGATCAGCAAATACTTGTGAGTTAATCATCAGTCTGACAAAGGGCATCTATTTCATAGACAACACACAGTAACAAACCCCCCTGTGACACAGAGGACCTTTCATATAGAAGATGAGTGTGAATCTTATTTCATTATCCATGGGCCCATGTGTAAGAGAGAGACAGTTCATGCAGCCCTCTGGTCTCACTGTGCAGTCATGCAACAATTTTTTAAAATCTTGTCTTATGATTTTTTTCTTTTACTCCAATTTTCTTTCTTATTTGAATTAAGGAAGGTCAGTTTGCTAGAAAGCAACTCTCTCTTTTGTCTGCTGCTGGGATACAGGGATATAGATGAACAGATGTACCATGCAGAATTCAGCTGTGAGAGTCTTTCCCATTTACTTCACTTCTTCAGTGACTTCATTACTGATCTGAAGACCCTCTCCCGGTCCCTTTAATTTGAAAAAGTGTGAAAAAACATTCACTCTCCATCTTAGCTCCATGTTTGGCTTTCCTTCAGATCCCTCCAGTTGGGCCAATCTGTACCCATGGCTGCTGGGCTCCTCTTTTTAATTCATATGCTATTGATTTTTCTGTGAAGTTACAGACATGTCAGTTTATATCTCAATCAAATAATGCCTCAGAAATTCAACAAACATATTCCACGTAATAAGAATTGGTGTTCTGCTGGCCTACATGTATAAGGAAGAAGGGGGGAGATTTGCAAGGCACAAAGGGCAGCTAGGCACCTAACTCCTAGTGAAAGACAATGAGAATTGAGTACCTAACTCCCTTAGGTCCCTTGAAAATTCCTGCCCAAAAGCCTTCTGTCAGGGAAAAATAAACAGGTCTCATTAACACTCATATTCAGGGCTTCTGGTAGAACATGAAAGCAAATATAATTAGTGTTATATTTTAATTAGCTAGGTGCAGCGTGGAGAGCATTGCTTTCCACTGAAACATCAGGTGTTGACTGCTGATGGAAGCAAGATACTTAACTAGGTGGACCAATGGTCCAATCCTCTAAGACAAATCCGAGGTTCCTGTGAGGAACAGGGGAAAAGGGCACGCTCTATTCAAAATGAACATTGTTGAATATACAGCTGATTAAAAAACGCTGCATCTGAACATGGTTGTAATGAAACATAGCTCCATTAAGAGAACATAAGAGTTGCACAGTTTAGAACGCAAAAGTCAGGAAATGCCAGAGTCACAGCTGCATGCTTGGTTTGCAGCATTCAGTGGTGTAAACAAGGAAGAAGCAGTGGGGAAGACACATAATACTTGTCTTTGTTTTGGAGGACTTTGTGCCTGCAGACTTGCCGGAGCCTGACAGGGAGCCTCTGCTGGATAGGACACAATCATCCAGAAGTTAGGTGTAGTGGACAGTAGGCATTATTAAGCAGCCTGGCAGGACAAACACAGTCGACTGGAACCAGTGGGAACGCCAGGGAAGGAAAAGGCATTTATAAATAGAAGGAGTGGGAACCAGCCTGGAAAAAATTCAGTGGTAGAGCAGCACAAGGACCAGAAGGCTCTGCTGTAAGGATTGTGTTCTAGGGACTTTGCCAGCTTGTAAAATCCAAATAATCTGTGTTTATGACTCCACTAATCTTGGGCTCTTTCTCCACAATGTAACAATAAGTGAACAACATCTCCAGTCACAGCTACTGGAATTATTTTATTAGTGAAATCCTAACATGGACCCAGTTTATGCATAAAAAGGATATGTAACCAATAGGGAGCCAGATCCTGCAAGCACCCACATAAGTGTTTGCAAGTTCAGATTAATTATTATTAGAATTTTCTAACATTATTCTAGGTTTTGGACCAGCTGTGTTAGATATACAACGAACTAAGATGAGGTAGGCTAGTTCTCTGCCCCATGCATTTAGAATATGTACATTATACATCCAGTGCCTTCTGGCACGGCACAGTGTGGGACTGTCAACCAATCCTGACTCCATTTTGCACAAAAAACTGGAATCTAGATGTTTCCTAATATGAACGCAGCATAGACGCAACTCTACGGTGACTGGAACTGAACCCTGCAGAGCAACTCAAAGCAAACTGTATGCATATACTCTCTCTCCATGTGCTCTCCAATCCAGATCAACATCTTCCTAATGAAGTGTAATCCAGTCAGTCAAGGGCTGGAATAGGAACTTCCTGGCACTCACAAATCCAACCAAAGAACGCTATAGTTTGGACACTTGTCGATCTCTTAAAGCCACAGGTCCCTTTTTGGAAAGTAGCTCATACAGCCATATTGACATTCTCATTGAAGGAGTATCAGCAATGATACTATTACTGGGAATGGAGGGTGCGGGGGTGGGAAATCTGTAGCTTTTTATATACCACCCTAAGTACCTTGATGAACAGTATTTAAGTGGGTTTGAAGCTAGGCAAAATGAGCCTGTCCCTAACCTCAGATTAGATAAGTATGAAATATATTTTCTCTGCTAAAGTATCAGCACTTGGCTTCTCCTTTAATTAGAGTGAGATAATTTAACAAAGGGTAATTGCCATAACGTTAGTTCCATCCATTTTTTGCCTTTCATATTGCAAAAATGTATCAGTCCAGGCACAACCCTACTCACTCACCCTTTACCTTGATGATGGTTACAATGGAAAAACAAAAGACAGGTTACTTGTTAGTAAAAATATTAAGTCTTCCCTGAGAGGGTGAGTAGGTTTCTGTAAGTGTGCTTAGTAACTTACTACAATTTTGGTACATTGGTTTCCTAATCACAGCTGGGTGGTTTGGGGGTTACAAAATAAAGTACCCAAAGGTCTTCCCAAATGTCTTCATCGTATGGTTTGTACTCACAACATGCAGCCTATCAGCAGTACATATGCTATTCTCTACAATTATTTGTTATTCAGGTTAATGACTGGACAGCAGAATTACATGGAGGAGTGATGTTTTTAAACACCCCACAAACAAAATAAGCACTGATGACATGCAAATAGCTATCATTTAGTTTTAGAATTACACTGGTGCCTAGAGGTCATAATTGAGATCAGGGCTCCATTGGGCTAGGCATTGTACATACTTACTGCCAAAAGTTCTTAGACTGTAAGCTCTATGGGGCAAGGACCAATTTTTTCTTACGTTTGTGATTAGCACAATGGGGTCCTGGACCACACCTTGGGTTCCTATATACTCCCACAACACAAACAAGTCAATAAATAATAATTGACTTGATTGTAGTAAGAGACAGCCCCTGCCCCCAAAAGCTTGCAATCTAAATAGACAGAGGAAATATTATTATCCCCATCTTGCAGATGAGGAACTGAAGCACTGTTTTTGTGCGGGTTAGGCATGCTCTAAGAAAGCCTACCAGATCAGTCCCTGGTAGGAAGATAGGCAAGGGGATGCTTAGCCTGAGAGTCCTAAATTTTGGACTTCGGCATCTAAAGTGGAAGACAGGTGCCTAAGTCCCTTTGTGGATCTAGCCTGGAGACCCTAAGTGAATTGCCCAAGATCATACAGGAAGTCTGTAGCCAGGATGGAAACTGAACACAGATTCTCATAAGTACCACTCAAATACCTAGCAAATATTCTTGTTTATGAATTGATCACCACATGCTGACAGGTATCAGTGCAAACTGCAGCCATTCATTCGGTATGAACCAAAACCCATTTCTAGCAAAGGTTGTAAGCATGGTTGTAGCAAATACCCATTCAGAGTCTGAACAAATGTTTGCATGCATTGTTTTTGCACATTTATTCTTAATTCACTAATTAAACTTCTCTTCATTTGACAGGAAATATTTGGTGGAAAGGCTGGAAGCAGCATTTTCAGAGTTACAACAATTTAAAGAAACTGTATCCTTGAAGCAGGTATATGCAGAAAGCTGTGGTGATGTTTTTTTAAATTATTATTTTCCTGAAATTTAACCGAAAACCAAAGCTTGAAATATTCATAAAATCTGCTTTGAGAACACTGACATAGCCACTAAAGATTCTCTTTAAAAGAATATGACTTCAAAGATACCTCTTTACCAGCAACCCAAGGTCTTTAAACAAAAATCATTTTGCTTTAGATGTGAAAGGGAAGAATAAATGCAAGAAGGTTGTATGCATGCTCAAGTATTTGTATTTCGAGATGTGATTTTCTTTTCTCTCTTTTTATTGGTAATTTTAAATTAAATCTGAAACCTGCTGTTCATTTTTAGTGTTATATAGTGAAAAAGAAACTAAAAGAGTGCATTCAAGACAATAATATTCATCTTAAAACCCACATCTTAACGTGAGAGAGTTTCTTTATCTGTATAGATAGAACACAGGTGGAAATGTGTGGGCATTACTTTAAATGAGCCCATACAAATGGATAAATCCAGTTTCGCAAGAAACCCTCTCACCTGGAATGTTACTTTTTTCCATGATTAAAGCAAAATCAGATTCAATGGTCCATTCCATCAGAGCATGAAAAGAGTTCTTATACCATGTTGCACAGATAGAATGGTATTTAGAATGTAAGTTAGTTGGGGCAGAGGCCATCTTTTTGTTCTATGTTTGTGCAGGGCCCAGTACAGTGGAGTCCTGGTCTATATGACTGGGGCTCCTAGGTGCTATGGTAATACCAATAGTAACAATAATAAAATAAAATGATAATAATACTGACTTGGGACCCAATCCAATGTCCATTGAAGTCAATGGGAGTCTTTCTATTGACTTCAGTGGGTATCAGATGAGAGCCTTGTAGAAGGTATAACGTACATTACAACATAAAACATGACCAGGTTTCAATGATCTGGTTTGCTCAGTGATGTACAGTTAAGGGAATTGGGTTTATTCTCCTGGGAAAAGAGGAGTCTAAAAAAATGTCCTGTGGGAAATTCTGACATTTCAACATTTATCTTCATCTCAAATTGGGACAAAAAGTTGAAATGTCCAAATTTTGTGTTGAATGGAATTTCCAAAAAATGTCAATTCAGAAGTATCTTAATGTTTCATTTCAACATGTTTGATTGACATTCCCAAAATCTATTTCAACCAATTGTTTTGATTGGTTGAAATGACCCAAAAGGCTTTGTTTGGAGTCATTTCAACCTTAAATGGCATTTTCCTATGGTTATATTGCCTCGGTTGCAGCATGAGAGCCTGAGGGCTTTATTGATCCTTTGGGCCAGGCTCACTGGCCAGACCACATCTCTCATAATTCACCCATGTGACTCCCATAAGGCCCCACACAGCTCTGTCAAAGGGAAATCAAGGCATTGTCTTTTGGTAGATATTGTCCTCTAGGGAACCTGGACCATAGGAGAGAATAGCAGCTGGATGTACAAGTCCCATAACAGAATGTGCCATGATAGGGACTGTAGGTTAACGTTGTGTTCAACCAATTCAAAATGTAAACATTTTGGGTCAGTTCAAAACATAAAATATTCTGATTCAGGTCAAACCCACCCAAATTTTGATTTTGCAGAAACTGCCTTTTCAGTTGGAAAATCATTCCAGTGGAAACTCCAAATCAGCTCTAGTTCAGAACAAAGGGCCTGAGATGCAGAGATGGCCTCCAACATTGCAGGGTCACAGTTTTGTCCCTGCAATAAAATGCAGTCACAACAGGTAGCACTTAGATACCAAACTTTTCTTGTTTACACCAACAAGATTAGAGGCTGTCATAGAATCAGTTTAAGCTCATTGCTTCTTGTCCTAGCCTCAGAGTTTGAGAACAATTTTTCTCCCTCCCCCTTCTAACAATTTTTTACATACTTGAAAACTGTCATCATGTCCCCTCTCAGTCTTCTCTTCTCCAGACTAAGTAAACCCAATTGTTTCAATCTTCCCTTACATCAGGGATCGGCACCTTTGGCATGTGGCCCACCAGTGTAAGCACCCTGGCGGGCCGGGCCGGTTTGTTTACCTGCTGTGTCCGCAGGTTCGGCCAATCGCGGCTCCCACTGGCCGCGGTTCGCTGACCCAGGCCAATGGGGGCTGCGGGAAGCTGCGGCCAGCACATCCCTCGGCCCACGCCACTTCCCGCAGCCCCCATTGGCCTGGAGCGGCGAACTGCGGCCAGCGGGAGCCGCAATTGGACAGACCTGTGGATGCAGCAGGTAAACAAACCGTCCATGCCAAAGGTTGCCAATCCCTGCCTTATAGGTCATGGTTTTTAGACCTTTTAATCATTTTTGTTGTTCTTCTCTGGATTTTCTCCAATTTGTCCACATCTTTGCTGAAATGTGGTGCCCAGAATACTCCAGTTCAGGCCTGAACAGTGCGTAGTAGAGCAGAAGAATTACTTCTCGTGTCTTGCTTACAACACTCTTGCTAATACATCCCAGAATGATTGCTTTTTTTGCAACAGTGTTACACTGTTGACTCATATTTAGCTTGTGATCCACTGTGACCCCCCAGATCCCTTTCCACAGTACTTCTTCCTAGGCAGTCACTTTCTATTTTGTATGTGTGCAACTGATTGTTCCTTCCTAAGTGGAGTACTTTGCATTTGTCCTTATTGAATTTCATCCTATTTACTTCAGATCATTTCTCCAGTGTGTCCAGATCATTTTGAATTTTAATCCTATCCTCCAAAGCACTTGCAACCCCTCCCAGCTTGGTATTGTCCGCAAACTTTATAAGTGTACTGTCTATGCCATTATCTAAATCATTGATGAAGATATTGAACAGAACCGGACCCAGAACTGATCCCTGTGAGACCCCACTGAATATGCCCTTCCAGCTTGACTGTGAACCACTAATAAGTACTCTCTGGGAATGGTTTTCCAACCATTTATGCATCCACCTTACAGTAGCTCTATCTAGGTTGTATTTCCATAGTTTGTTTATGAGTATGGTGAAAAAGCAGGATATTATGTTTAAAATAACCCCCAAAGAGCAGATAAGATTACTGAAATGGCCTCTTCTTGCTCCTAAATGACAAGTTCTGCCTGAACTTAATCATCTCTCTGATCTTAATATAATGTAATAGAAGTGGAAGAATAATTTCCTTATTTAATGGAGACTGAGTGATATTTTTATAGTTGTTAATATTTTGTTATACTACCCTGTTTGCAAAACCCTCCTAGAAGTTTTAAAATATTTTTCTACCACTGATTTTGCTCATTTCCATATGGGAGACATAGATTTATTTTTCCATGTTTTGAAATGAGCTGGAGTGAACCTGGCTGTTTATTTTTCTACTTAGATAGTGCCTTGCCATGCCAAGACAACTTTGAGCACCAGACTCATCAATTAATATCAGCACCACTCTGGGAATGGTGTTTGCTAAGAAACTGTTGCTACAGAACAAGCAAATTGAGAACAAAACATTGGGCCAAATGCTAGAAGAAGCAGAGGGGAGTCTGTATCTATGGATCCTGGCCCAGGGAGCACAGACGGGGGAGTGCTGTCTCCCTGGCACACTCCCTTATCCTGTAGAAATCCTTCCACGAGTCTTGGGCCCCATATATGGGTAGGAGGGATCAGGCTGGGATGCCAGTCACACACCATATGGGTTCTTTGTTCTCCATGTGCAAACCAGCAGAGGTTAATGCTGATTCAATTAGGTCTGTCAAAACCTGTCTTGAAAGGGATAGGGGGCCAGCAATGTTTTGAGGTGGTCCCTACTGCTGTGGGGTGTGAGAGTCTGCGGCAGGATAGGAGGGCTAAACCCACTAACCCTTTGGCTATGCGGGGGGACGACAACTTATCTCCTACCACTTGAATCGAAGCATTCGAAGGGCTATTGCTGCACAGGGGGTAACGGGGCCAATAGTATTTGTTGCCATCTACAGAATGTATGGCTATTTTTTTATTTCAAAGATGGAAGATGATTTACAGTGATAAGAATGCCAAGAAATATTTTATCACATTTCTTACCACTTTCAATTTGCTCAGACCTTGGTCTTAACCTCTTGACAGTTTCCTCCTACATGTACTGTGGAAGTAGTAGTCTGCCACTTGAGTTTAATACAAGCTCAAAATACACGATTAATCCATGATAGGGCTATGTATGTATGTACGGATACACATACACATGTAAAGTGGAACAGAGAAAAATGGATCCACCTTAAATGAACAACATAGCTCAATTAACTGAAGAAAGTACAAAAGAATGAACGAAAGAAAGAAATATGCAAAATGTCATAGAGAACATTTACATTCAAACCTAGCACCTTTAGCTTGCATTGCCAGCACATAGGGCTTGATTCTCCTCCCATTCAAGTTAATGGAGAAACTTCCATTGTCTTTAATGATGTAGATCTGTCCATACACAGAAAACAACCCAAAGTGAGTCATACCTTGGCACAAAGCAATTTGTCCATTGAGCAGAACACAAAAATACAAAGTCTTCAAAATAAGCATGCTTATATGATGGTTCAACCCATTTTCTCAAGCAAACAGCCATTGTAGAAACTTTCCATGAGGTAAATGTAATCTGAATATAGGCTTGAGCTACCCATTATCATTCTTTATCTTTTCCATGGACACCATTACTGTATTTCTCAGCACTCCGCTGCTAGTGTTACTGATCTTCTGCAACAGATTCTCCTGGTCTTTGTAAGTGACAATCCAAAGTGTTCCCCTTATGCCGCCAGTATTAGAGACTATGAAGGCAACATATGTACTGACCTCTGAGGCATGAGTAGACTGTTGGCACAACACTCCTCCTCTATGCTACTAATTATTATTTAGTAGTATTTGTATCACAAGAGACCCAGCCAGGATCAGGATCCCATTTTGCTAGACACTCTACAGCAGGGTGGCCAACCTGAGCCTGAGAAGGAGCCAGAATTTACCAATGTACATTGCCAAAGAGCCACAATAATACGTCAGCAGCCTCCCATCAGCTCCTCCCAGCGCCTCCCACCCACTGTCAGCCCCACTGATCAGCGCCCACACCACCCGGTCAGCTGTTTTGTGGCATGCAGGAGGCTCAGAGGGGGAAGGGGGAGGAGCAAGGGCATAGCAGGCTTCAGGGAGGGGGTGGGAAGGGGTGGATTGGGGGCAGGGCCTATGGCAGAGCCAGGGGGTGAGCAGTGAGCACCTCCTGGCACATTGGAAAGTTGGCACCTGTAGCTCCAGCCCCAGAGTCAGTGCCTATACAAGGAGCCGCATATTAACTTCTGAAGAGCCGCATGTGGCTCAGGAGCCACAGGTTGGCCACTCCTGCTCTACAGACACACAGTCTCTACATGTGAGAGTTTGCAATGTAAATATACAAGACAGAAAAGGGGTGAAAGGGAAACAGAGGCACAGGGAGGTTATGTGACTCACCCAAGGTCACACAGTAGGGCAGTAGCAGAACTGGAAATAAAATCCAAGTCCTCTAATGCCAAGTCCAGTGCCCTATGCCTTGTACTACACTGGTTCTCTAAAGCACCTTTTGAACCCGTGTTAAAGCAGCACTATTAGTGATGGCTGCCTTGCTGTGCACTTTCCAGTCATCTCTAATATTTCCTCATGAAAGCGAATCCTTCTCCCTGCCAGAATGTAAAAACTATTATCAGGCTTGCCACTGACCAACCCCTGCCCAGATGCTGCAGTGTGGTTTCAAACTGTATATCAGCTGTTCTTTTCGCTGCCCACCACGTAGCCAACATGTTCATCTGGCCATATGGAAGAGCCATGGGAAAAAAGAAAAGCTACTTGTGCATAAGTATTGAAAGTCAGAATAATACAGTCTTTAAGATTTAATGGGTACTCAAGCTGGTTTACAAAGCATCTGTTTTGTAGGCATTATTTGATCTAGGTCTTTCTTTATGGAACAGGAATAATACAAAAGAAAGATCAAAGATTCCAAAAATCAGTTTTGTTTTGAAAGCAAAAACCTCCTTGTTCCATTCAAATAAAAGGGTTTTCATTTAAGGAGAGCCAAGCATTACTACACACTGTACCTTTGCCCCCTCCGTTGATTGCTTGTATTCTAATTATGGACACCGGGACCAAATCTGAAAAGCCTGGTGCCTAATTATGCCCATGTGACAGGGGCAATTTTAATAACTCTGGGGCCCCTGTGCAGTAATTCAACCCAGCTCCCACACTGCAAGGCCTAACATTCAGTCTAAGAACTTCTCCTCTCCCAGCTGCCCCCAGCTGCTATTCCCAGCTGCTGGGAACGGCCCTGTTCCACAGAGGTGGAATGTGTGACAGATAATACATCCTGACCAGGTGACATATATATATTTTGGTGTGACTTAGGGGAACAAAGATGGAGATTTCTTGTTAAACAAAAAGAACGGGAGAGTTTGTGATGTGCCTCCCAGCCAATGCTGTGGTGAGGGGGAGATATACAGGTGACTTGAGTTATATTGCTGTGGCACATTATTGCATGGGATTGCAACATTATTAGGGCCATAGTATATTAAGTTTATGTATCACTGGATTTTTTGCAACTCCAGTGGCGAGTGGGTACAACAACTTCATCAGGAACCAAAAATAGTGGAAGTGATTAAGGCAAATCACTCAGGTAGTTACATTCTCCAGAGAGGTACTGCTGCCTGGGAAGGGTTGCACATACTGGATTGTCCAGAGACCATCAGACAAAAAAGAATTTGGGGATAAAAAGCTGGGTTAACACTGACTCCAGCCTTCTTGCTGATCCACAAATGGACAGGATCTTTTGTCCAAGGCGGGGGGGGCCCATCTCTTGAGGAAGGACTTCGACCTGCTAGGGCCCTATAAGACTGGTGGGTGACCACTGGGTGAGCTTTTGGCATGCTTATAGGAACTTTCATTGTTTTAATATGTTTTCCTGCAGTGCTTTTACCTTAAGAATCCACATGCTTGCTTAGAAAGAGCGGTGTGATAACTTGTAACTGCTGGCAATACACTGCTAATAGCCCTCAGAGAGAAAGCAATGCAACCACACTGGCCTTTAGGCAAACTATCTTGCTAGGGAAATCACAGTGTAAAGAAAGGAGCTATGCAACCTTAAAACCCTGGTCAGGAGGGAGAAAGACGTGCATTTCTGCCCAAGGGAGGTGATGGCTGGGAGCTGGAAATCTTAACTGGATGCCTCAAATAACCACGGAGAGGGAATGCAGGTGTACTTACCCTGAAATTGTGACAATCACCACTGGGCTGTCAGTGCATGCGAAGGAGCTCATACTCTGGAACAAGCAGCCAGGCTGGGCTACCACACAAGCATTTAATCTTTCCCTTGGCGGGATGGGCTCACATGACCTAACACCAGGCTGCAGAGGCAGATTTGGCAGCATTGCGTAAAATGTCTTAGCCACATATAACGAACGTGCTTGTAAAACCAGGCAATTGCATGTAGAAAACACACCCTCTGGATACAACGTGTGTGTGTGTGTGTGTGTGATTTTGTGTGTGTGTGTACAAAAAGTGTTCATATGTGTAAGCACTTGTTTGCATATACAGTTACCCGTTTTGCATGTGCAACTATTAGCGTGTGCATGGCTTTCTTGGACTTAACTTGGACTCAGATGTTTGAAAATTTGGCCCTGAATCCACTGTCAGACTGTTGTCACTTTCTGATTTGTGTGGCATTTGTAAGACAGTAGCTAATTGGGTGGGAGTGTAGGGGGAATCCTGGCTAAGATAAATCTCACTGATATTTACTTGGGCTTCCTTATGTAAAATAGTGTAAAAATGGAGCAGTAAAATGTTGTAAAACTTGAGCTGATACTTCTACTAATGCAAAGTGGCAGTTTTTAAATAGGGTTGCCGCCATTTGTCACTTTCAATCATAGACTGCTGATAGTGGTACTTAGAAGGACTTAATAATCTTAAGAAACAAATAGAGACCCTCCCCCTCCTGAAATAGAAAAACAGACACAGATTGAGGCTTGGATTGTCATGCCTTGAGATACATCAAGTGCACCACATGGCGCTGTCTATGCACTTCCTTTTCATCCTACTCAAGTGAAACTGACAACTTGTCAAGTCTCTCATTTTGTTCACTTAGCATCCTGCTCTGTTCTTTGGCTTTCTTGCCTTTTCTGAAGTGCAGTCCACCATTTTTGTCACTAGTCTTTAAAAAAGAACGGTGCCACTTTTCGTTTTAATTGCCTCTATTTGTGTGATACAGTTTTAAGACTCTAAAAATAAGATTTTTCTCCTGCGAATAATATTTAGCAATTCAGTAGCACCTCTACTTGTTCAAAGCACTGTATAGATGGTAGTTAATTATTCCTCACTCAGGTAGATGTGGTATTATTTCAGTTTTACAGATAGGAAAACCAAGGTAGAGAGGTGGAGTGACTTGCCCAGGGCCATACTTGAAGTGGTGGATCCATGGTAGAAGTCAGGAGTTCCTGACTCATGTGACCACAGTGTCACTCCAGTTCTTTCACTTGACTATTGTCCTCTATAGATATGGTCCATCTTCCGGACTGTGTTTCCTCACCTTCTTTGCTGAATTTTGTTTACCTCCTCTCCTGTGCATCAGTGGATGGATGATATACACAGCTCTGGTAGTAGTCTTTGGTTTGGTTTTGTTTTCCATCAGCAAAGAGCAAACCACATAATTTTCAGTCATCGTCATTGAAGTTAATGGAACTACATGGAATTACATGAGCCTTTGTTCTTACATGTAATCCTCATCATGATAATAAGATGCTGAGCTGCACATTGTCCTCTTGGGTTTATGCCTACTATTAAACAGGAGTGGTTTGATGGGCATTCAGCAGAACTCTCATTAATGCAGGAGGGAGTTCACCTGTACACCCTCTCCCACTCTTCACATTTTATCTTGTGCTGACAGACACGACATTCTACACACCATGTTGTGCCAGATCAAGCCCTGTTATACGATGTCCCCTGGGAATGAGAGGAAGTGACATATGTAACAGCTAATAAAGGTTGTTTTCTGTATGCTAGATTCTCTTCACAGATTTTATTGAAGGTGATGAGGCTATGATCTGCATGGAAGAACCTGCATTGGGCAAAACCTAGGCATGTTGTCCTGATAGTCATTTGTCAATTTCCTCTGCAATTCTGTTCAAAATCACTATGCAAATAACTTTGCCCATTGAAGACAAAGTCAAACACCACCAGTTATTGCTGTCTGGAAAACTGCATAATTTTCTTATATATTAATTTCAAGTCTCATGAACAAAAGCTTATTATCTAGTGTAGTTTACACTCTGCTGGTGTAAATCAGCATATTTCAAGTGAAATCAATGGAGAATCTGGCCCATTTTTGGAATATTTCATACATAGACTCTGCTGTAATACATTTGGATTCGCTCACAGGCAGCCACATACATAACTGTTTTTCCTTATTTCCTGTGTGCAATAAACAACACATTTGGAGCAGAATCTTGGAGTCTTTCAATTTCCGTTGACTGATCTCAATACAATGAGTCTTAACTGCATTAGGAATGTAGGGTTAAGCCCTCAAAACTACCAATAGTTTCAATTAGAAGAATTACATTAGAAATAAAGTAATAAGGGTGAGTTTTCAAAGCTACCTAAAGGATTTGGACACTCCATTTCTATTAAAATTAATGGGAATTGAGCATCCAACCCAATCAAGTGAGATTCAAAATCCCAGCTTTATTTTTTTAAGTAACATATAGATGCAAATGTTTATACCTATAATGTTTTGGGCAACTGTGTTTGACTGGTAGAAAAAACTATAATGGAATATAGTATTAAAGTACTAGTTAATATATTGTACTAATTGGTCATACTTTTTAGAGCAATGCAATTAGTTTAATGCTAGTTTTGCTTCACCTCCTCCTGTGCCTTCCCTAGTTAAGACCCTAATCCAACAAGGCACACAAGAACACATTTAACCCTAAGGTTATTCCATGGTGATCAGTGGGACGATGCATACATTTAAAGTTAAGCACAGGCTTATGTTCTATGCTTAGGTTCTATGCTGAAGTGAGGCTTCATTGGAACGAACATGATGTTTGCTGTCATCACAGTTTACTTGTGTGTTCAACCCTTTCCCCCACCATGTGTCTGTCTTTTCTATCTAGACTGTTAACTGGTTGGGGCAGGTACTCTGCTACTTGATGTTTGTATAGTGCCTAGCACAATGGGGCCCTGTTTTTGTCTGATCCTTAGGCACGACCCTAATAAACTTGATTCATAATAATTCAAAGAATATGAATGTTTAGTTATATGAGCCAGACCTCCAACTGGTGGAAATAGACATTGCTCCATGATCGGATCCATAAATTCTCCTTAATCATATTAATATTTTTATGATGTAGCCACACACAAATTAAAAAGTAAGACCCTGCTCTTGCAAATACTTCTACATGTGAGTAAATTTACACATCTGAGTAGTCTTATTTAACTATATGGGACACCTACATGTATGAAGTTACTCCCGGATGTAAGCACTTGCATGACTGAGGCCCAAGTCTGTCTATTTCAAGCAATAAAACTTATTCCAATGATCAATATTTGTCTTTAAACAGTGACACTTACACACTTTATCACTTCACATGTTAGGAGAGAAAAATGTAGAAGGTGTGAAAAGCATTGAGCTTTTAAATGGAAGGAAGGAGAAATGTTACAAAGGAATGAAATCAAAGATCATTAAAGTCTTCGGGGGAGATTTTCAAAAGCCCAAATGGCAGTTCGGTGCCTAACTCCCATTGACCTTCCAAGGGAATTAGATGTCTAACTGCCATTTAGTCTTTAGAAAATCTCCCCCTTTATCATTAAGAAGTTTCGGTTAAAAGTTTAGAGGTACAATTTAAAGAACGTTTCACCTTGAATCAAAAGGTAAAGATGCAGATTTCTATACTGAAGCCAAACTGGATCTAACAGACAAAATAGAAGAGAGAGAGAGACAGAGAGAGAGAGAGAGAAATCCAGGAGGTGGAGTCAGATAAGGAAAAACGATTAAGTTCTTGCATTAAAGTAGTTAAGCTGTCATCTTAAGCTCACTTTATCAGAGTTATTGCTGCTTATTCATAAGAGCACTAAGCAACAGATGTTCACCTGGCCAAGCAAGCCTGTTGAAAGGAAGATGTACATATGCTGTAGGGAATGAAGCGTGATCTGATTCTTAGAAAGAAAGGTTCTTGTTTCCTGGTATTTGTTAGAGCTTAAGAAAGAGAGTGGGAAAGGGGAAAAAAGAAAGAAAATGATGGAAGGGATAGAGACAAAGTACAAGAGAGCAAAGATAAACGAAGCCAAGGTGAAATTATAAACTCAGGGACATTTCTTGAACAGCAGTAAAAAGCATAAAGAACACAGATTGCAAAAGAAACAAGTTAGTTAAAAAAGCACAAAGTAGGAAAAAGGGGAAAGAAATTTTCCAGCTACCTCCATGATGTGTGTGTCAAGTTAGCAGAGTAAATCATAGAATCATAGAACTGGAAGGGACCTAGAGAGGTCATCTAGTCCAGTGCCCTGCACTCATGTCAGGACTAAGTATTATCTAGACCATTCCTGACAGGTGTTTGTCTAACCTGATCTTAAAAATCTCCAATGATGGAGATTCCACAACCTCCCTAGACAATTTATTCCAGTGCTTAATCACCCTGACAGTTAGGAAGTTTTTCCTAATGTCCAACCTAAACCTCCCTTGCTGCAATTTAAGCCCATTGCTTCTTGTCCTAGCCTCAGAAGTTGAGAAAAACAATTTTTCTTCCTCTTTCTTGTAACAACCTTTTACATACTTGAAAACAATTATCATAATCCCTCTCAATCTTTTCTTTTCCAGACTAAACAAACCCTATTTTTTCAAAAAGCAGCAAAGAGTCCTGTGGCACCTTATAGACTAGCAGACATATTGGAGCATGATCTTTCGTGGGTGAATACCCACTTCGTTGGATGCATGTAGTGGAAATTTCCAGAGGCAGGTATAAATATGCAAGTAAGAATCAGGCTAGAGATAACGAGCTTAGTTCAATCAGGGAGAATGAAGCCCTATTTTAGCACTTGAGGTGTGAACACCAAGGGAGGAGAAACTGCTTTTGTAGTTGGCTAGCCATTCACAGTCTTTGTTTAATCCTGAGCTGATGGTGTCAAATTTGCAGATGAACTGAAGCTCAGCAGTTTCTCTTTGAAGTCTGGTCCTGAAGTTTTTTTGCTGCAGGATGGCCACCTTTAAATCTGCTATTGTGTGTCCAGGGAGATTGAAGTGTTCTCCTACAGGTTTTAGTATATTGTCATTCCTAATATCTGATTTGTGTCCATTTATCCTTTTACGTAGGGACTGTCCAGTTTGGCCGATGTACATTCCAGAATGATGTTCCCTTTTTTTGCAACAGCGTTACATATTTAGCTTGTGGTCCACTATGACCCCCAGACCCTTTTCCGCAGTACTCCTGCTTAGGCAGTCATTTCCCATTTTGTATGTGTGCAACTGACTGTTCCTTCCTAAATGGAGTACTTTGCATTTGTCCTTATTAAATTTCATCCTATTTACTTCAGACCATATCTCCAGTTTGTCCAGATCATTTTGAATTTTAATCCTATCCTTACAACCCCCTCAGCTTGGTATTGTCCACAAACTTTATAAGTGCGCTCTATATGCCATTATCTAAATGCAAACAGCATTGATTCTTTTCTACTTCCTAATTCCTCCCTCCCCTGACCCCAGTTTATCTGTTTAACTTAACAAACAGACTTAGGACTTAAGCACAACTGTGCCTTTTGTTTCTCTTTTTCCTGATTGAGGACATTTGGTGGTGGTCAGCCTTTAAGATTCAATCCAGGGTATCAAACAAAAGTTAACATAGGAGTCATAAAATTTGGCAGTCATTCTGAGGGTACCTGGGACATGTGTCCTATTTATCATCTGAAAGGTTACACTGAATGACTTATGGATATACTTAGCATGAACATCACTTGGTGGAATGGTGACGTTAGAACTCTTACCCGTTCTCAACCCATCTCTTGACTTTGAAAACACAGGGAGATTCCTTTCTCTATGGCTATGAAGGGCTGTTTGGCACCAGAATGGCCATGGTTCCTCTGAACAAGGGAGAAGACCAGATGAAGGGAGGCTGTACCCATCTATGCAATGTGCAGCCCTGCTGCACGTGAGTTCCCAGCAAGACAGTTCACAGAGAGCAGGACAGAATGGAGTTGTGAGGGATTAGGAGAGAGGATTCACAGCTGTGGGCCTCTTTCCATTCTTCTCCACCCAGCCCCGCAGATGGGGGAAGGCTTCATTTGCTCTAACTTACTTTTGCCTGGCACCCAGCTGGCTATTCAAGCTAGCCAAAATATTAAGGATTTGGCCCATAATCTAGGAAAGACACAACAGCCATGTTGGCTCTCTGAATATTGTTAAATGAAAAAAGGTCTATTATGCTCTGCCTGGATGACATTGCATCGTCAGTCCTGAAAGCAATTGCTTCCCAAATCGTTACATTGTGAGAATCCTATTAAAACACAATAAGCCAATGCGCAAGTTATCTACAACTGGATAGTCGCCCGATTGGGTCCCTTTGTACTTAACACACTGGGTGACAACAATAGAGCATAACACGTGGCACCCTGTCCTGAATGCACCAGCCATGTAATTGGACATTTCTTCTGAGGGAAAGATTGCTAATCATTGAGTGGGAGTTTGAGGAAGGACTGAGTATTTGGCTAAAGGACAGGAAATCATCTTCCTGAATTATTTTTGCAACTAGAGCAAGAATGCTGAAAGAGCATTTGAAGCTGATTTGTAAGACAGATGTTAAACAGACTAGCAGCACCCCAGTATCCCTCTAAGACTTATCTCATGTACCAAATATATTTTCTTAGCCTCAGTAATGATACTGGAGTACTGAGGACTATATACATAGTAGCCTGAATGACTTGTCATACAAAGGAACATGGAAATATTTGTGCCACTAATAATATTTTACATTGACAGAGGGCCAAATAGTGCCATATAGATGCAGCTCCTTGCTGGAGGTTTAGTGGAATCAGACCACCCCCAGGGGAGACAGTCCCTCCCCAAGCAGCCAGAGGCTCAGGTGGTATTCCACAGGCTGCATTACCCTTTGGGTGCAGTGTGGTCTAGTTGACAGAGTCCTGGACCGGGAATCAGAAATCTGGATTCCATCCCTAGCTCTGCCATTGACCTGCTGTGTGATCTCTGGCAAGTCACCTCACCTCTCTGTGCCTCTATTTATTACCCCACCCTTTGTCTGTCTTAACTGTTTAGATTATAAGCTCTTTGGGGAAGGACTGATGCTTACTATGTGTTTGTACAGCACCTAGCACAATGGGGCCCTGATCTCAGTCAGGGTCTCTAGGCAATACTCTAATAATAAATAATAATAAAACATAGTAATAACCATTCACAGAACAGAGGGAGGGAATCCTGTTGGCAAGGACTTTAGGGAAAATCACCTACAGAGAGGAACATGCAACCTTTAATGTCCACACGGAGCTGGCCGGACCTCCTTTATTAAGGAACTGACTGAATGGACCTCAATTTACCTTTTTTAGAAATTTAAAGGGGCCGAGCCACCCCTGCTGGGATTTGAACCTAGGATTTCAGGTCAGCTAGATACCACGTTCAGAAAGTGATTCTTACACCATTAAGCCTCAAAAATAGGACTTCTTGAGTTTGCAAATAAAAAAGTTTTGTTTATTCCATGTGGCTGCCAAACTCATGTGTACCGCATCCACTTTTTCCAACAATAAATGATCAGAATTTCTAGGGGACATCATCATCGTGTATGAAAAACTGTAGGAAATGTAATGGGAATTAGTGCACAAATTAAACAATGTGTTTCTTCTTCCCAATCATCGTACTAGATTCAGCACAGCTCATAGCAAAATCCTGCACAGATTTCAAGATATGGCACCTCTGAAAGATACAGTATTTGTTAGCTGTAGAATCGTGTCAAAATATTACTTGATATGTCCTGCTGGGAATATTACCCTGTATCTAATCAGTTTTAGGGCAATAAAAATAGATTGTTAAGCAAGAGCTAAAAAAAAAAGTGCAAATATTCTCTGGAAAGGTGGTTGCATAAATGACAATGTGGAATTCTCTATTTATTTTCCACCTGAATATCTTCCTTATCAGTTTTTGTTCACTTTACAGCCCAAAAGATCATTTTCCTAATTGCCAGCTCTGCCCTGTTATTCTGGGATTGGAAAATCCAGCTGTACCCGTTACCAGCATCACCAGTTGCAAAGATTCCACTGTCAGAATTCCACTAAGAACGGTGTTGATTTGTGAGCCAGGAGAGAATCCAGTTTGCTCTCATGTAGATATGTTGGGCTCTGCACTGCTAACAGCAGTATAAACTTGTTTTTGTCAGAAAAGTAAGCGGAGCCATTACCCAAAATACACAGAGGGCAGCTAATGATAACTTTATTTTGTATGTAAGTTGCTTTAGATATGTTGAGTAAAGGGCTCTGTTATTACAAGGCGGCTAACCCTAAGCACACTTTATGAGGACTATATATTGGAATAGAAAGACTACGGGTCAAGTCCTCAGACAATATTGCTCCTGTATTCATTAATACAGGAATACAGGAGCAGGTCCAATCCTGCAAATCATTTTTTATTGAATAGTCTGACTACAGTGTTTATTGAATAGTCCCTCTCAAGTTAGTGGTCTACTCAGTGGACTGAGACCTTTAGTTTTCTATCTGTCACAAACTAGATTATTGTACTGTCCCTCATAGTTCTGATCAGAGATTATTTTATAAAACTCAGCACTATAATTATTTGCTGAGCTCATGCACTCTATGTTTTAAGGTAACAAGACAAACAGAAAAAGTTGGTAATAAAAGACAGCTTTAAAAGCCCCACTAGCACATTGAACAGTGAGTAGTACTTTCAGTGTGCTCCTGGAAGCCAATGGAAAACTCAGTGTTACAGATGAAGAAATTGCAAGAGCTGAAGGGCCAACTTTTAAAAAGCAAGGTCTGTTTGGACACACACAAATATCTGTACAATTGACATTTATATGGGCCAACTGTTACCATTACTGCATATGCACATTGGGAATTTGTGTTTACCAATGGCCTGTGAGAGGCCTTGCTTGCTATTTGCACGTGGATATATTGTACCTTATTGCAATTGAGGCGTGCAAGTGGGCTTGCAATTTCTTTGAGAATGCCCTAAAATGACTTTCCCAACAGCATAGTGGGGAACAGGTCTCAGAAGTTCTTACCTCTCAGTTCTGTACTGGAGAACTGGGCCTCATCACTTCCCATCAGTTTTGAATGAAGAAGTCCTCCCTCCCTTTCTCTTGCAGCTGCTATGTTTATAACTGTGATGGCAACGAATCACTGTCCCCGATAGTGTCAGGGAAGGGAAACAGGCTGGGGGAAGAGAAGGCTACCATGGTATATGAATTCTCTGAGTGGTTTCCTTCGTGATGTCTTTTCAAAAGCTTGTGCATAATCCCAATCATCTCCAGGTTCTTCCCTTCCTACTGACTAGTGCAGTTAGCGTTGGCTGGTTCTCTGACCCCCACTACTCCTTCTTCCTTTGAATTAACTAGCTCCTTTGCCCCTACCCCCCAGCTAGCTTCATGTCATCACTATATTCCTGCACATTTCTTCATCAAAGCCCATTTATATGTAAAGTGAACAAAATCAATCCTAACAATGAGCCTTCCTCATGTAATTCCAGTCTTTACCCTCTCCCCTTTGACCTGAATCATTTCCATTGACGAATGCCTTCTGTCTTTGATATCCACACCAGCTCTTTAGCCACTGATGTAGCTCATCCTAAAACCTGCCTATTGACCTTAAGAAGTAATCTTTTGTGAGATACTATATCAAAAAGGTTCCTTGAGGTCCAGATAAATTACATCCACGTCTGTCCCCTGTCAATCAGTTTGTGACTTTCTACAAAAATTCCAGCAGATTTGTTAGGCATGGCCTCCTTTGTGCACCTACTGTCGATATCCTTCATAAAATCAGAAGCCTCTAGGACTTTTCACCTCCTATTCAGTCCCTGATTAATGTTTTTATTCTCCTTCCAACTTCTAAGGTCAAGCATGCAGGCATGTAGTCTCCTGGATCTTCCCTAGATATACTTTTTGAACTACAGACAGGGAGGGCCCCATGTACTCCATGATTCTGATACTGTGGAATATGCCAGAAAATCCCTCTCTTACCGCAGAACTGTGTTTCAGACTCAAAGCTTTCATGTTATGTTTCTAGACCTCATGGCTGGACAAATAACCTTGAAAAAATTAACTGAGCATCAACCAATATTTTCCTGACTCTGCAGGGAGGCTGAAACGATAGCTCTGAGAAGTGTGGACTACCCTATTCATTTCAATAGGGTGTTAACTCTGACACTTAAAGATGACTATTTAATTTCTGTAAAAGCAGCAAAGAATCCTGTGGCACCTTTCTAACATTAATTATTCTGCTGCTCATCAATTTAACAGAAACATCCAGCCAGTGCATTTACTCCACAATCTCAAACTGCCTCCCATGCCTCCCCAGGGGACAAAAGCTCCACAGCCTTCTGCTACACAACTGCAAAAGTCTCCGCTTTCCACAGGACAACTGCTATAGACACATTTTCAGTACAAAATTCTACAAAGTAGAGCGCGTATGTGGTGGAGACTGCATACGCTAAATTGATTTCAATATCAAAATAAATAATACCCATTTAATTCTTCATTAAGGTATTAGATTAAATAAACCTCCATTTAAATGTATCTGCCACTGAATTTCAGGCCGTCACAAGGAGTTTGGCACAGAATTTAGGTCTAGCTTGTTGCTGAATACAATGCAGCCTTAAATATAAATGTTGCATTAAGAAGTAAAATTCTAACCTTGCTTAGATTTGAACCAGTGGTCTAAAAGTGAAAGGTTTGGGGCCAGATTCTCAGCTGGTGTAAATCAGTGTAGCTTCACTGAGGTCATACAATATGAATTTAACCTCTCACACTTAGGGATAGATGCTACATGTCACAGTTGAGACATTATGGAGTGATCAGTGTGCGGAAAACTCTCACAACTCTTCTAGCTATTTTCTGTCCATAGCCAGAGGGCTTCAGTTTCCTGAGCTGACAATCCATCATCTTCTCCACAAGCACTAAATTAAGGCAAATCATGTTTATAAGAAATCTCTTTAGAAAAGTATGACAGATCAATGAACTGAAGAAACGGTCATCCAATGTCTGTATTCAAAGCCTCATATAATCCACAACAAATTGACCTACATTCTGTGGCAAGACAGATCCTGTAAAGTCAGTAGAGCAATATTGATTTACACCAGCAGCAGATCTGGCCTATATCCTAGTATCAGCCTGCTCAGCCACTCTCCCCAAAAAAGATTTCTTAAACATGTCTGCTTAAGGTTATCCTATCTTTCATGCTGCTTTCTACAGAAACTAGGCTGAGTCCCATCTGATCAAGCAGTTTTGCAAGTCTTCAGATATTCTAATTTCTTGATCACTTGTACTGGCATGATCCTGATTTCCTTCAGTGTTTCTTTTTCTTCCCTGGGGAAATTTGTGCCTGTTTCTAACATCTGTCCCCCGCCATCCTCCTTTGAGAGCACCAAGGCAAGGAATTCATTTAATATTTCAAGCAATGTCTACATATCCTTTCAATAAATTATCTTTGCCATTTCTTAGAGGCCTTTCTGTCTCCTTCATTGACCTCTTTTTCCTTCTGTACTTGAATAAATTCCCATTATTTAGCATAACCTCCAGTGCAATCTTCTTTTTTCATTCTCTACCTTGGCTTTTCTTATCTTTTTTTTTATACTCTCTGAACTTCATTCAGTAATCTTGCCAGTCTTCTGCTGTACCTGATGTTTAATACCTCACATATGCCTCTTTCTTACCCTTGATGATTACTTTTTTTTGCCTGTTCATCACAATGTGGATTTATTTATTGCTAGACTGCATATGCAACGACCCTTGGGCATATATTAATTTAAGTTCTGAATGCTTTCCATTTCCCATCTATGTTCTCCTCTCCATTACTTTTCAGCCAGTTCCTCCCACATCTTTTTGAAACTCGCCCCTCAAATTTTAGAAGATTTGCACAAAGTTGATACTATGCTTTTTGAAATAGATTGTCAAGAGAACCATCCATATGTCCAAAGAAAGAGTCCAAAGGAATGACGTCCTACAGAATTGTCAAAAAGTCCTGGGGCTTGATTCTAGCTGAACCATGCTCTAAGCCACCTTTATGCCTTCCCCAGTCTCAGGGCTGGTCCAGGACCAAACTGGCCCCACAGTAAGTAAGAGCACCCCAATAACCCAAGGGACCATTCTGCCAGTCCAGGATCACCAAAATGTAGGGTACTCCAGTCCTGCCTCCTCCCCACCCCATTACACTCCCTCCCTGACCTGCCCCCTGTAAGGGGGAAGGTGGGGACTGGGTAACGTAGAGCTGTCTCCTACTGTCTCCGATAGCACAGTACTAAGTCCCCTTTGCACTTCTGGAATGGTGCAAAGGGACTTAATCTGGGCTAAGGATCTGGCATGTGGAGTTGCCTGAAAGTAGCTCACTGGGCTTCATTCCAGAGCTCAGTTTAAGGGGTTGATCCTGAACTGAAATTTGCATATACAGAGTCCCAGAAGGCAGAATGACCTGTGCCTTTAAGGGACTATCTGCAGCCCATATTCAGTAATGCAGTTGCACCAGAATGATCTTGAGCACTGAAGTTCAAATGCCCTGAAAAAGTGTCATGGTTCCAAACACTGGGAGGTTCCAACCATATACATCAATTTTTCCACTCATGCAACATATTTCTGGAAATTGCTGAAGTAAACAACACACCTGGATCTCCTTGGAACCAGTTCAATTAGGAAGTCACAAGCTGTTTTACTTCTTTCATCTCACTCAGAACTCGGAATGTAAAACCCAGCACTCAAAGATACAGTCTCCCAATAGGAGTTGTGGAAGCAAATAACTTAATTACATGCTTAGGGTTTAACACATGCTCAGGGTTTAACTGATCACCATATTTGGGGTCGGGAAGGAATTTTCCTCCAGGGCAGATTGGCAGAGGCCCTAGAGGTTTTTCGCCTTCCTCTGCAGCATGGGGCACGGGCCACTTGCTGGAGGATTCTCTGCAGCTTGAGGTCTTCAAACCACAATTTGAGGACTTCAATAACTCAGACATAGGTTAGGGGTTTGTTACAGGAGTGGGTGGGTGAGATTCTGTGGCCTGCGTTGTGCAGGAGGTCAGCCTAGATGATCATCATGGTCCCTTCTGACCTTAAAGTCTATGAGTCTATGAATTTAATTAGTTTTAAGAGTGAGCTGGACAAATGTATAAGTTCAACCATATGAGGAGGTTGCTTGTGATTGTAGGGGGCAGGTCTCAATAGTCACGGGGCTCTTTTATGTTCCTAAGCGCTCATGCTTCAGGATTTCAGCCAGCCACTGGCAGGGGTCAGGAAGGGATTCCCACCCTCCCCCCAATGTACTCTGTTTTTGTATCTCCTTCCTTTAAAGCATCAGGGATGGCCACCAGCCGGAGATGGAAAATAGCTTGGGGACGGCCAGGGTTCTGATGTGGCACCAAGCATTGTCTATCTCAGGTGCTTGGCTGGTTGGTTCTTTCTTACATGCTCAGGGTGTACCTGATCGCCATATGTTGGGTTGGGAAAGAATTTTCCCCCACGTCAGATTGGCAGAGACCTTGGGGTTTTTTGTCTTCCTCTGCAGCATGTGGGTGGGGTTTATTTGCCAGGATTATCTGGGTATCTCTCACTTACTCATTTCCCAGACATTGCCAGGACCTTGGGCACTGATGTACTTCAGTCTCTCCTGTTCTGCGCCTGTGGCATATAATAGTTTAGTCTCTTGTGGGCTGTAATACTTTGGTCTCATTTTGGTTGTTGGGTTTCGTGTGTGGGTGCTGGGTGGCCTTGGTGGCCTGTGATCTACAGGAGGTCAGACTAGATGATATGGTGGCCCCTTCTGGCCTTAAACTTTCTGACTCAATGACCCAATACAGTGAGGATTCATGACATTTTCTGCAAAGACCTGAGGGTCCCTGCAATGAATGGCTGACACCCACCTACCACAGTTCTTTCATCTGTGATAAATATAATCTCTGTAATGAAAGTGATCTCTTTATAAAGTGTTTTTCAGTGTAATGGAGCTCTCTTCCTGCTTTCTTTTAATTCACAGTATTATTAGTATTTACACACCACAGGGTAGATCACCACAGCCCTTACTGGGCCACGCAGTGGAGTAACGGATGGGGGAGGAAGGAAGTCCTCCCTTACTGCCCTACTTGACCCTGCTCAGACTGTGACTCAAGCACCAGAGCTACTCACCCACTACTCCTCACTGTGAGCAAGTGAGCAGCGTGGTGGTGTGAGAAGTGGGAGGAGCCCTGGCTCCACCTGCTCTACTCATCAGCCAGAGTAGCTGGCCAGGCACGTAGGAGTAAGTTGCTCTACACAAAGGGTGAAGTAACTTACTCCCTCACCTGGCAAATGAGAAGCAGAGGAGGAACGGTGACACTCTCAGGGTAGTCTGCACTTCAAGCTGGAGGGGTAATTTCCAGCTCGAGGAGACATACCATGCTAGCTCTGATTGAGGTAGGGTGCCAAAAATAGAATGTAACCACAGTGGCACCAGGGGCAGGATGGGCTAGCTGCCCCAAATACAATCAGAGGCAAGACCACAGGTACATACTCAGGCAGCTAGCCCCTCTAACCACCATGGCTACACTTCTATTTTTAGCACAGTAGTTCAGTCAGAGCTAGTGCTGGTATGTCTCCTCAAGCTGGAATTTGCACCATTCTGGCTCCAGTGTAGACATACCGTGAGTTACAAATTGCTTCCACTATTCATAGCACCAATCAATCTAATTCTGTACAAAGCAACACATTCAGAGAATGTTAAGTTTTCATGGTTAAGCACACAAAAATCAAGAAATGTCAAAGTTAAGTTGCATGAAAAAATCCTAACTCTTGTAAATACGCATTACAATTAAGACCTGGAGCATGTAAAGATTTATCCACATGCTCAGTTTCTTTATGACTTCAGTGGGACTATTCAGTGTGTAAAGTTAAGCACATGCAGAAATCTTTGCAGGATTAGGACCACAGTTTCTAATTACAGGATCACATACCATATCTCAGAGAATACAATATAATATCAGCTAAATGTGCAGCCTCAGAATAGCTTGCTGTTGTTTTTTTCCTTCTCTTTTCCCCCTCTATACCATAAGAACATAAGAACATAAGAATGGCCGTACCGGGTCAGACCAAAGGTCCATCTAGCCCAGTATCTGTCTACCGACAGTGGCCAATGCCAGGTGCCCCAGAGGGAGTGAACCTAACAGGCAATGATCAAGTGATCTCTCTCCTGCCATCCATCTCCATCCTCTGACGAACAGAGGCTAGGGACACCATTCTTACCCATCCTAGCTAATAGCCATTTATGGACTTAGCCACCATGAATTTATCCAGTCCCCTTTTAAACATTGTTATAGTCCTAGCCTTCACAACCTCCTCAGGTAAGGAGTTCCACAAGTTGACTGTGCGCTGCATGAAGAAGAACTTCCGTTTATTTGTTTTAAACCTGCTGCCTATTAATTTCATTTGGTGACCCCTAGTTCTTGTATTATGGGAATAAGTAAATAACTTTTCCTTATCCACTTTCTCAACATCACTCATGATTTTATATACCTCTATCATATCCCCCCTTAGTCTTCTCTTTTCCAAGCTGAAGAGTCCTAGCCTCTTTAATCTTTCCTCGTATGGGACCCTCTCTAAACCCCTAATCATTTTAGTTGCCCTTTTCTGAACCTTTTCTAGTGCTAGAATATCTTTTTTGAGGTGAGGAGACCATATCTGTACACAGTATTCAAGATGTGGGCGTACCATGGATTTATGTAAGGGCAATAATATATTCTCAGTCTTATTTTCTATCCCCTTTTTAATGATTCCCAACATCCTGTTTGCTTTTTTGACCGCCTCTGCACACTGCGTGGACATCTTCAGAGAACTATCCACGATGACTCCAAGATCTTTTTCCTGACTCGTTGTAACTAAATTAGCCCCCATCATGTTGTATGTATAGTTGGGGTTATTTTTTCCAATGTGCATTACTTTACATTTATCCACATTAAATTTCATTTGCCATTTTGTTGCCCAATCACATACAAAAATATAATGTTAAAACTATTCAAGTTGAGAAATAAAACACTCAGAATTCAAAGAAATTGCAAAATTTTGAACACGGAGCCTTAATCCTGCCCCTTGTGCGTATGTCTTAAAGTATGGTTTATTATTATCCATTATTTGTCAAATAATATAATATTATAAAACAATGACATTTTTATACAACCTTTCCTTCAGAACACGTAGTGTACATTCCGTATTGCACTCCCACGTAACACAGATTTTACATGTAGGCTGATGTAGTTTGAAAGCCAGCTACCTTTTTCTCTGACAGCCCCCACACATATTATAATGCCACAGTTATTACTAGTTATTACTGTTATTTGTATTACAACAATGCTTAGGAACCCCAGTCAAGGATCAGGACTCCATTGAGCTAGGCACAGTACAGACATCTGGCAAAGAAGACAGTCCCTGCCTGAGAAAGCTCACAATCTATACAATAGACATGACAAAACGAATGGGTGAAACAGACAAATTGGTTGGGGTGGGATGGGATGATGAGGTAACAATAAAATAAACCGTCTAGCAGAAAAGCAGAAGTCACTTGACTAGGCAGTGTCTTTGCAAATAATTGTTGAGTACAATGCAATAGCACCGAAGGCTGTGATAAAAATGCACATAAAGACACATACAGTATATGGGCATGGATGGATCACGTTTGGCAGAAGCATGGAGATGAAAACCCTGCCCAGTGTCACATCCGCACACCCCTCTCTGACAATAGAAACAAAGCATGAGAAGGTGTAAATTCTGCAGTCCTCATGGCATGCAGAAATTCACCACTTTTTCCTAAGCTATTCCTTTCTTTCTAACAAAGTTCAGAATTGAGCCCTAAGGGCAAAAACAAAGGAAAAATGCTTCACAGCATTTTTCCCTAGCTATTGCTTTGGGGTATATGTAAGATGAGATCAAGTAGGTCCTACGTTACAAGCATGTCTAATTCATTGTGTGGGTACTTGTGCATGCTTGAATTTGACAATTTGTTTATCGCGTTTCAAACTAAATCAATGCACAGTAAACACAGAAGGCATTGTTACTGCATCTTGTGTGCTGTCGCTTTAATTTTTATATTCTAGTCTATTTGATGATACTGGAAACTTTCATTTTACACCAGAAGAAGGTTTAGGATTTGGTCTGTAAGGCTGCATTCACGCTGAGAATTTTTGGGAATTCTCCTACTGCTAAGATAGTACAACTTTTGCTACCTACTGACAGAGCACTAATTTAACCCATTTACCAGTATTTTTACTGTGGGATCAGATGGCACAGTGGTGCAGATGCCTACAGCCTGTCTACACTAGCACTACTACCATATCTGGAATCAATGGAGCTGTTCTAGGGCTTGGAGAATACTCTACATTTGTCAGTGTAGATTAGGCCCTAGTGTGTTGAATTGAGTAAATAGCTGGGACGAGCCATTGACATAAGATGCTAAGCAACATTCACTATCTCAGAGCCTGACTCTATAGTGGAAGGTGACCTTTGCAGATAGGACTTCTCTCTCCAAGAATGAAAAGTTCTTTAATACAATTAAGTGACTATATGTTGGTGAAACAAACTTGCCAGAAAATTCTTAAAACCTTAGGCCAGACAGGCATGTCCCTTTCTGAATGAGAGCTTGATGTACCAGGGAGACCATAATTAAGAAAACATCAGAAAGGTAGAAGAATGAACCCTACCTTCTAGCGCTGAGCCCAGCCCTCGCCCAGGCATTATTTACCTCCTGTTGCTGGAACAGCTGCTTTTGGCTGCTTCATGGAGCACTTACATCAACCTGAGCTATAGTCTTGTGTGCCAGGGTCACTGTGGTGGCTCAGTGCCTTGTCACTGTGACATTCCTCTGCAGATGGTTCCTAAAGAGGGTGGTTCACATAATGTGATACATTTTAGCACACCTATTGCATGCATTAGGGAGGCTGTAACTCATCCGACCTCACTCCTCCAGCCTAGGAGTAGAGAAGCAAACCCAAAAATATGAAAGGAGAATAAAGCTACGCCATGCAGTTCTCATTCTCAAGCTCTTTCAAACACATGGAGCCTAAACCACCCCACCACTTCTAGTTATGTGCATTTGTAAGGTTTGCTAAGCCTTTTTGTTACTTTCCTTTGCAACCAAAGCTTTCTACTAGCATTACCAATCTAAAGCACTACCCTAAGGATTACCAATGCAATATACCTCACACAAAGGAAACTCTGCTATATAAACTGGCTACTGAGACCTAAGCTAAGTTACAGTGGTGTGTCTGGATGCAGCAAGAAGTCTTGCAACTTCATAGACAGCAGTCAAGGATCCAGAAGCCTCATTAAAAATAGGTCCTTAAGCCTCATTAAAAATAGGCAGACATGGCCTTTCAGATATTAGTCCTGCCACCTCTTCTAGGTGCAATAGAACTGTCTATAAATCATGGAACACATTAGGTGGGTGGGTCCCTAATTTTGCATGTATGTTTCAGTGTTAAAAATTATAAAAGTGGTAATGGATCTTGAAAATCACTAGAAAATGTGTTATGTAATTTATGGACAGCCCTAACCCAGATCTACTAATATTGCATCTGTCTTGAGCTTCGGCCAATTGACTCTCATCCAAGGCTAAGTGTGGTAGATATATGGCCCCCGTTACCATAGTATTTGAGTAACTCACATTCTTTTTATGCATGTATCCTTGCAACCCACCTGAGACAACTGCCTATAAGAAAACTGTTATCCCTACACTCCTTTATCGATGCAAAACCTGGGTGACCTATTGACAGCACCTCAAGAGTCCAGAGAGGTACCACCAACGATGCCTCTGGAAGATCCTTCGCATCAAGTGGGAAGACAGCTGCACTAACACCAGCATCCTCACTGAAGTCAATGTCACCAGTATTGAAGCAATGATCCTCATGCACCAACTCCACTGGGCTGGACATTGTGCATGGATGCCAGATTCCCGCCTTCAAAAAAAGCCCTCTACACTCAGCTCACCCATGGTCAGAGACCCCGTGGTGGTCAGAGGAAATGCTACAAAGACACACTGAAAGCGTATCTCAAGAAAACTGATGTGGACCTCACATGCTGGTAGGATCAAGCCACCAACCGACTTCAATGGCGCCACATCCCCCATCAGGCAGTGGCCCACTTCAAGGAGAAGCACCTGGCCCTTGAAGCTGAAAAGAGCGAGAGAAGGAAGGAAAAAGAAAGAACTTTCTCCCAGCAGGCAGCTGACCTGCTGGAAATGTCAGGTTCCAGGATCAGACTCCTGAGGCATATCAGGACCCATATGAAAATCTGTGGTAGAGATCATCCTTGAATCGAGGGATCACCGATGATGACACTTGTGACACAGGGAAGTACTATCACTGCCATTTTACAGAAGGGGACCTGAGGAATGGAGAGGCTAAATGATGCCCAGGGTCACCCAGGAAGTCTGTGGTGGATCAGGGATTTGAACCAAGGTCTCACAAGCTCTAGATTAGTGCTCTAACCATTGAGAAATACTTCCTCTCAAGTCCCTCTTTTAGTGAGATGGTGGAGGGAACTAAAATAGATGGCACTGAGTTTATTGTTAAGGGTTTCATGATGTACCATTTCTAACAGGAGGCAACCAATGTGTTTAAAGTGGCATCTGGTTAATGGTTACCTTTACACTTTCTAGGAGAAAAATGAGACAGTTGAGTCTTCACTGTCAGAAACAAAATAAGATTGGTCAGAGACTCCACTATACAGATAGACACTTCAGTAAAAGAGGGTGGAAAGTTGAGAATATTTGAATTCTGAGAATCTGTACAAACCCTCTAGTCCTGTCATTTAGAGGATGACAGGGTTCCTTTATGGTGAAAAATGCTGTGATAGTCTCAGATTCAAGATCCTAAATACTGGAGGTGAAGACAGGTGCTACAGGTATTTGAAATAAACAAACAAGACAAAATACAAAGGTCCACAAAGTTACTTAGGTGCCTATGTCCTGTTTTTAGGCACCATTCTGATCCACAAAACTCCCACTTAGCTGCCACCTAGCCCCATAGGTTCCTACGTTTATGTAGTAAAGTTCCCTCTGTGCCTGTTTCAGTTCCTGTGAATGTGCACTATTGCCTCACTCTAGGACATTCACCTATCTCCTGTGTAAGCTCCAGAGCAATTCACAACCTGGGGGAAGATCGGTGTTTGGCCACCCAAGTCGCATGGGGGATCCAATTCACCCAAGATGTGGGAGATCCCCTAGTTCAAGTCTCCTCTCCATCTGAGTGAGAGAAGGGATTCAGACAGGGAACAGCTACCTCTCAGATGAGGGCCCTAACCACTGCCCTAGGAGATAGTCTGATGTGCGTCTCCCTCAATCTCTCCAGTCGAAGTTAAATAATTGAACAATTCAGTGTTAACTGGGCCAGAGTTAGAATGACTCTGCAGCCTGGTGATTGGGGCACTCACCTGAGAGATGGCAAATCCCTGCTAAAATCTTTTAATCCCCTCTGGTGGAGGGGACATGTGGACTGGAGGTCTCCTGTATCCTAACCACTGGGCTAAAGGTCACAAGGGAGGCCCTCCTCCTCTTCTCTTTTGTTTCGGGCCCCACATGCAATTTACGCAGCCAAATGTTTATCTTTCCACAGTTCATGGATTGCTAGCAGAGACAGATGCCTCCCTGAACTCTTAGGCACCTGTCTCCGTGCTGGAAGGGGCTTAGCACACACCCTTCTGACCAGCAGTTTAGGTCCAATTTAGGCTGCTCCCTGCATAGATTGTCAGGTTTGTAGATCACGTTCTAAGATGCTCATCTCTCCTCATGGATTTCCTAGGGAGCCTAGGCACCTAAGTTGGGCTTTGCAGATCACAGTATCAAGCCTGTGATTTTCTAGGAGCCTAAAAGTTAGGTGGCACGACACTCAATGTTACAACGCCTAAGTCCCTTTGTGGCTCTGGGCCTGTTATCCTTGCTGAGAGACAGTGCTCACTATTTAAAAATCAGGGTTAACTAGATACATATTTCATTAGTGGTCCTCTAGTTTTAATTGTTACAAATGTATATATATTGTTTCCTTCATATACTATGGGAAATGCCAGATTTTCAGTTTAGTTGAAAGGAACACTAGTCAGTCATAAATAATGAACTAAAAGTAGTATCAGTTATCTCAAGTCCTACTGACAATATTTGTGGCTTTACAATCAGTTTCTTTCTTTCTTTCTTTCTTTCTTTTTTAATGTTTAATTTTTCTTGTTCTCTGAAAGTCCTACAAAAACAACTGTAGAAACTGGTTTACTCATATATTAATAGGTTATTTTTTAAGGCTAGAAAGAACATCTGATCTAACCTTGTACAGGTCATAAAAGTTCACTGAATGATTCTTGCATCAAGGCCATAGCTTCTGATTCATCCAGAGCATCTCTTTTGGAAAGCAATCCATCATATCCTTAGGTAAAATGTTCCAATTGTTAATTACCCGCTCCATTAAAAGTTGCACCTTACATCTTTTCTGAATTTGTTTAGCTTCTAATTGACTGTAAAGGGAAAACAGAGAAACTGACTGCACACAAAGTGCAGTCAAAGACACAAAGGAAACAAACTGAAGAAACAAAGAAAAGTGTAATGTTTAAGTTAATAGTATCTCTTTAAATTGTGAGATCAGAACTAGAAATGTAATAATATTTTAAAGCAAATACATACAAAAAAAGCGACAAAGAGTCCTATGGCACCTTATAAACTAACAGACATATTGGAGCATAAGCTTTCGTGGGTGAATACTCACTTCATCAGCTTATGCTCCAATACGTCTGTTAGTCTATAAGGTGCGTGTCACTTTTTACAGAACCAGACTAACAAGGCTACCCCTCTGATACATACAATACTGACTATTGCTTAGACTTTAGTAAGTGAATTTAAGGACCAGTCATATGACAGACAACTAAGGTACATATATGTACATAAAGAAAAACTAACGTACGAAATATTAGAATATCCACTCTCAGTGAAACTCTAGAAGGGAATTCTTCTAAGACTGAGTTTTTGAGACTGAATGTGACTTCAATCCTTCAGCCAACATTGGAGCTAAAACAGTTTGAAAAGACAAAATTTGGCAGCAGAGATATTGTTCTCTCAAAACAACAAACATCAGGCACACTGTATACATTTGTTACCATTCATTATGCACACTATCATTGAAAGATTAATAATTAACTTACACACTGTAGCTACAGTAGCTTTGAGAGGTTCCGTTTTACGAACTTTTTGATTTTATGAACTCTTCAGTCCCCAATTAGTTCATCAAATAGGGTTTCTACTGTAATAGCTTCAGCACTGTATCTGTGTCCAAAATCCTGCCAGGTTACTGCATTTATCTTGTTGTAGAAATTACAGTGCATGACAAATCTATGGCCCCTGCAATAGTGGACAGAGCTCATTGCAGGAATTGGGGCCTAAATCATTAAGGTTATACTACACCACATGTTAAAGTAGCCTAAATGTAAAAGGATGGAAAATACATTTCATAATGCTACATCTATATTTCTGATCATAGGAAAAATTGCAATATCTTATCTGAGAAATGGATAGGACCATGTAATTAAAGACTGTAACATAACACACAAGGAGGTAGTGTTAAGGATGCGTGTTCCACCTTAACGCTCACATTTTCTGACCTTTTGAGTGCACCCGCAGCATTCTCATAAACCACAGTTCAGCAAAGTATTTAAGCACATGCTTAAACCCATCCCTATGCAGCAAAGCATTTATGCATATGCTTAACTTTAAGTGCTTTGCTGAACAGGCTTAGATCGCTGAATCGAGACTATAATGTAGTTCTGTACACACACATGCTTCTATTAGACAGAAGTGTCACAGCCCTGCAGCTCCCAATGAAAACTATTTGTCCAGCATTTGGAAAAGTCGGAGTGGGTGAGGGGAAATAGGAAAGGCTCAGTAAAGAGTCAGACAGACATATTACATCTGCAGTTAGAACATTTTAAAGGATCACTGTTATTAGAAATTCAAGTTTTTCAAGTATTAAAAATAAATCTTTAATTCCCCTACAGATTCCTAGTATCCAGAGTATTTTATACAACATCTGGATAAAGGAATAAAGGCAAATCCATTGTGTTTCTAGACATTCCTGGAGCATTGATGTTCTTGAGATTATGCTATTGGATTACTGGTATAAAAATAATAAATATTTTCAGTACTTAAAGCTGTAATGCTTTATGTTGGATTTGGATTTTGGTTTCATTTTAGTAAAAGGTGGATGGAGAGTCAAAGTCTCTTCCTTAGCCAGAAGGATATATTTGACTTGTATCGAGTTTATTGCTTACTGACCTATATTTTTCTCCTTTTCAATATTTGAAAAGTTACTTAGCAACTTTATTACCCTTTAGTCAACATTTCAGAATATCTTTAAAGAGAAAAAATATGAAAATATTACTTTTCATTTCTCTACTAAATGACAATGAGGAAACTATCCATTCATTTACTTTATGTTAATAACACTGTATAATACACGAATCTATACATGGCGCACCAATTTGCTGCTGTTGGTTTAAATGGATAGAATAGCATGTCATACAAGATGGGCTTCATACGGAAGGGTAGGAGACTCCACCAAAGGGAGATCTTTCAAAATGTTTTGATATCTACAAATGTGTTTGCAACAGGGTGTTTAACTAACCAGGAACTAGCAATATAACTGGCTCAGAGTCATGTTTGTTAAGAGCAAATGTAGCCAGCACTTGCCAGCCATCCAAGGATTAAACAGTTATGAACTTCCAAATGTGCCCAGAATTTAGTGATGCTGTAAACATACAGTATGTTTAAATTACATACGCTGCGCTTTTCCAGGGCTGCCTTTCCTGAAAGGAGGGACAAGGTGCAGCACTACAGAGCTGGGTCTCAAAGCTCCGTTTGTGCAAGGTCTTCACCCTTGTTGCTTCCCATTTCCCTAGGGAGCTGTAGTATGTCACTGAAAGTACTAGTAACCAAAGACAGCAATGCAACAGCTAAGCCTTATGGCTCCAGCCCAGTCCTTTCTCTTTATCCCTTTTACTGTTCTTTCTCTCTCTCTCTCTCTTTTTTTTTTAACATGCAAGTTGCCATGAAAAATTTGTTAATGAAATATTTGCTTAGAAGTCTGCTCTGGGCTAGGCTGATAACCTATCTGTGTTTGAGTTTGGCTTCCCATATTCTAAATACTCATCTTCTCTCTGTTTAGCTTATTGATTGGTTTGGCAGGAAAAGCAGCCTTGTCATCAGTGACCAAGGTCAAACTAAACAAAAAGGGACAGGAGAAAAAAAAAGGAGAAGTTGAACTGATGAGCTCAGTGAGGCAAGAGTGGAATATCTGAGCTGCCAGAACTTTTCTTAAAGGGACAGACTCTGTTTTCTTAGTGTCTTGCATGCAGTTTACAACATCATAAGAAAATAGCACCATAATATTTTACATTTATAGATCAGCTTGCATCCAAAAGAGCTTACAAATTTTGTTTGTACAGCTCTTCCAGGGTGAAAGCAGAAAACAGCCAATCACTGGGCTAAAACACTATACCCATGAAAGCATCATGGGATATTTAATGGTCACACAGAGCAGACAGGACCTTTGGCCAAACTTTTCAAGCCTGGTTACCTAAAATTAAACACTTAAATCCATATCTATGAACCTAAACAAAAGACACTTGTTTCAGAGGTGCTGAGCATCACTGGATGTCACTGAAGTCAATGGGAGCTGTGGTTGTTAAACACCTCTGAAAAACCGCCTACTTCTGTTGAAGTGTCCTGTTTTATGCACCCAGGTTTGAAAATGTTGGCCTCGGTTTTGGAAATCCTCTCCAAAACTTCCACAAACAGAAAGCTGCATGGAAAACAGGAGAGAATGTTTATGCAAGGCTAAACTGAGCCTCTCGTTATAAGGAGTCTGTCTTTCAAAGGCAATGGCGAGATCACTGAGCCACCC
Source organism: Mauremys mutica (assembly GCF_020497125.1). Lineage (NCBI taxonomy): Eukaryota > Metazoa > Chordata > Testudines > Geoemydidae > Mauremys > Mauremys mutica. Next base: position 164,835,679 of record NC_059074.1, on the reverse strand, counting down.
TCACTGTTATGCTAAGCTCTTCATTAACTGTGTGGACTTTATTGTCTCTCTGTGTCTTAAGACATGAAATGCATAAAGTGCCTGCGTCTCTCAATATTGTATCCTCTCTAAACTTGGGTTTATTCATCTAAAACTGATCCAGAATTTACAATAATTACTGAAGACATTTTACATAGGAGTCATTCTGCAGTACTCCGCTATGGATAGTTCATCCCCGCAAAGTACTGTCACATCTACGTCATTCAATGTGAACAGGAACGTGCGCTTCAACAGGAGACTGTATCAGAAACTAGATGCTAGGATATGTCATGGCATACGCAGATTGAGGCTGGCTCCTTTACTATGGTGGCTCATTGCAAAGAAAACTGACATTTCTGACTCATTTAGACAGCATAACTCAACATCTCCTGTAGTCCTGAAAGGAAACGGTAATACCACAGACCTGCTAAGTAAGCTAGCTGACAATACCCTTTAAACGTATCAATCACAATATATTCAGGTGAGGAGTTTTACAAGTGAGTGGGAGCTAGAGACGAATAATTATGTAATATGAACAAACTGCTAAATTCTGAGGTCTTTGCTCAATATTTGCTCAGTTCTTACTAAGTGAGAGTTTAGCTTTATAAATGACTGGGGGGAAAGTGAGTCAGGACTAGATTATTTGGCCTTATCTACTTCTAGATTTCTCTTTCTAAAAAGAGCTCTTAAATCTTTTTATATGTTCTCTCATCAAGGAGCTAATTCAATTATCAACGTATTGTTCACAGTGTATTTGGACACATTAGTATTCTATAGTTTTATAATATGCTATTACAGTTGTTGACACATTCAGCTTCAGTGGCCTAGCTGAAATGATCAAATATATGCCTAATTTCCTATCTGCAGGCATGGATAGACTAACAAATTGAATCAAAGCGGTTCTCATCAAAACTTAAAGAAACAGACAAGGCTACATGCTGTTGGATTAAAAAAGGCAGTGACTGTATGTCAGTGAAATAATTACTCCCCTCCCCACACCAATACACACAAACAGTATGGGCCACAATTTTAAAGAAGCCTCCAAAACTGATCCTACAGATTTCTTCTTTTTCCATGCAAGTACTGAGTAACTGTATACCTGCCTACTACCTAGTTGGCATAGGCAAAAGGACACATTACATAGGAACGTGGGCCTATGTTTTCAGAAATTAAAACTTTTGGGTGCCAAAACTGAGACACCTTAAAGGGGCCTGCTTTTCAAGATGTGATGAGCACCCATCCTGGGAAAATCAGGTCCCTTGACAAGATCTCAGGTTGAACACTGAAAATTACTAGTAGGCTGTGGGGTTTGTGCACCGTATAACAGTTGCATGTGGGAAACTTCTGAGAGCTGTTTTAAAGGCCTGTGTGGAAAATGGAGGCCTAAATGATTGACACTGATGTCCTCTGAACAGCATCTCACTAAAGATTACCAGCAGAAGAAGAGTATGACAAGGAAAAACTGGGTACCAAGATCAGAAGAAATGCATTGTCCGTAAATAAACCAAGGCGCTGGTGTTTGACATGTAGATTTAGCTGCCCTTCGCCAAGTGTGTTTTAATTTGTATCATTCTAATCGGGTTAAGAATTATTGTAGCCAAAGTAATTAGCAGCAAGCTACCAACCAGATTCTTGACACAGAAAGCAAGCAGGTTTCTCCTCCAAGTGTGTGCCCCCCCGAGGGATGGGAGGTAAAGAGCAGAAGAAGGGAATTAGAGGTGACCTTGCATTAATGAAGAGGAACATGCTGCCGGATCAATGGGCAAACCTGGCACACTCAGAGAGGAAGCTTCAACTGTGCCATCGAAGTATCTCTGATATCCATGGGGGTTTCACAATAGATGCTTATGCAAAAGAGGTAAACACGAAGGAGGTGGATATAATAAAATTGAGAGAGAGAGCGAGAGAGAGAAAAAGTGCCGGGGTGCAAATCAAAAATAAATGAGGAGATTGCCCTTGGTTCTTTTATTTAAAGAGCCTCTGTATTCATGTTATTGGATTAAGCATTTTGACCAAAGTTTATAGAATTTATTTTGGCCAAAAATGATTAATATGAATATTGGCCTAATGCCTGAGTAAAGGAATGGAGTTTCTCTCTCTAATCGGGTTGCAACAGATAAAAGCTAAATAGAAATGAGTAATTCGCCGTGACTCAATTTTACATGGGCTGTATTTCAAGATCTGAAATTCCAAGTGCATTTCTGTTCTTTATTTCAGCTGTGCTATCTTTTACTCACCCTTGCTAGCCTATGTGTCAGCCTGGGTTGGCAAACTGGGAAACATTTTCTTCTGTAATCCTGATGTACTTGTTAGGAGACTACGTCTTTCTGGAAACTAAATCAATTCAAGTGTTCAGGAGGCCTCTAGTGGTTTATACTTTCAGAGGAAGTTTCCTCCGAAGCTTAGCCTGTGAAATAATGGAAATACACATAAGGTCGGAGAAAGAAAGGGGACTCACCACTTGTTGCTTCCTGTTGTTTAGAATCAATAGCAATTCTTGTTATCTAAGTTCAATATCTAGGAATCAGGCACTCAGGATCTGATGTACATTTATACCAAATGACCAGAATGTGCACAGAGGAGAACAACAGGGTTTTATAGGCTTGTTGGTGTTCCACGTGTTTCTAAGCACAGACAGGGAAAGAATTACAACGTGATGAGCTGTATATTTGAAATAGCCATCAAAGGAGAAGCTATGCCAGTTTCAGTTTGAGCCATAAATGTAGATGCTTTATATTACTGACAATTGGATTTCCAGTGTGGTACATAAGGGCATAATTCCCCATTTGCAATAACAGGAACATATAGGGCTAAATGCTCAGCTGGTGTAAAGTGGGATCAGCAGAGCTACCGTGATTTTTAGAGCTGAGGATGTGACCTTTAGCCTATTAAATATATAAATATTATGTCTCTATTTGGGAAGCTTTATGTTTTTTTCACAGACGGGGTTATTAAAAAGAAAAAGAAGAGTCATAAAAATAAATGATAGCACTGGCATTCTGCTAGCTGTCTCAGGAGTGTTAGCCTAGACTGTCAATTCTTTCTTCATCACACATGTATTTCCCTTGGCTTATTTTTGTATGTCATAGGATAGTCAAAGAAATGTCCTTAATTCCTAGCACTTTGATTCACCTCCACAAACTAAGCCTTGTTGTAGGTGACTTAGTCCCCATGTGATCCACCTATTATTAGAACACGTTTAGCCCTCCAACCCCCCAAACTCCTGCTTCCCCTTGTCCTTATATATATCTGTCTCCTAGCAGAAAAGTGGCACATGACCTCCTATCCTCAAGAATACTTGGCACAAGTCCCTACTTCTCAGCCGAACCTATTGTTCTAGTAGAGAAAGACGCAGGCGTGCAAGTGTCTTGCTGACACTTTTGACTTTAAACATAAAATGCCATTAATCAATCAGCTGCATCTGTTTGGAAAAAATAAGTGACTGGAGTCAAGGCAAACACAGTAAATAATCCTTAGGCAATCTGGAAAGAAAATAAGGGAGGATAGGTTTATGACGTCTCGTTACTTTAAATTCATTTAATCTGTAGTCTTATCCTCCTCGCAAAGATTAGGTTTACTAAGTGCACAGTAGCTAGACTCCAAAGTCAAATGCCCATGCAAAACACTGCCACCAAATTAAAAACTGCTACATTTGCAAGAAAGACGCGTCCGCTATGGAATTCACATATCACAGGGGTTCTGAATGTACAAATGGGCAGATGTGAACTTGGACTAAGTTCTGAGGAGTCATAGGTTATGCCCATGTGCCACTTGAAGGCACATTTCTCTAGCTATACAATAAGGCGGTCGCTATGATTAATGAACACAATCACTTGTCCAGTCTTCTTACAACTGCTCCTGAGAATATTTCCTCCATTAGTACTGTGTGGGCCCAATCCTGCAAGTTGCTGAGCTTCCCCAGAAACCAAAGGAATGGAAAATAGTGCTCAGCGCCTCAGAGGAGACAACCAACTCCTTGCAGGATTGAGCCCTAAGTAAACAGTGCTGCTATATTTACGTGCCTGCTGCTTTCTTTTTGTCAGAGCCTAGGCACCAGCTCCTAAACTGCCCTTGTGCCCCTTTGTATCACTGAGGGAGTCCCCAGCTGGTTTACAGCCAGCTTCTGTGCCACTCTGCTCCCCAGCCTCTGGAGTGTGTGTTCCAGATGAGTGGGGACGTAGCTGGAGCGCTGCTTCCAGAAGCCATTACTCCTCATTGATGTTGCTGGAGTGTTGCCAGTGGACTGCTGCTTGGGCATTGTCGACACCCAGAGTAATATGGAGAAGCACTAAAGCTACTCTACAGTACACCAGAGCTGGGACATGCATAAAAACAGTTCTAGAGTCATGGACCTGAGCTGGGCCGCACTCCCAGCTACCCAAAGTGCTCCTGTAGCATGTCTGAATATTCTAAGTCCAAACATGGTTCCTATCAGCAAGGGCAGGATTTTTCCCTTGAGGTAAATCCAGCCTGTTCCTTAGAGGCAGAGGAGCCCGATAGAGTGGAAGTGTGATTCTGCTGCACAAGGTTAGGTGGCTGTATTGCAGGAGGGGTTCAGAGATTTTATGACCAGATCATCCAGTGTGATGTCCTGCATAACACAGGCCATAGAACCTCCCCAGTAATTCCTGCAACCATTGTGTTTAGGCTACAACATATATTTTAGGAAGACGCCCATTCCTGATGTAAAGACTCAAAGGGATGGGGAATTTGCCACAGCCCTGGAGAAGCTGTCCCAGTAGTTAATTACTTCATTTGTACCTTGTTTTCAGAACCTTTATTTCCAGGGTTCATGTACAACATGCATACCTCATGCCAATGGGTCTGGAGTCATCTCTTTCCACATAATGAATGCAGATTGCTCCTTAGTGTGTGGTTAGACTCCTGGCCAAGGAGCTGCATGATGTTCTTAAATACCTCCCTGCTTCACTGGCTAGTTTTCATAAGAAGAATCCAGCTTGTATACCTGCATGGAAAGGTCACTTTAAGTGGTAAATAATTTCCAGGTCATATAAAGTTAACACTTAAAAAAACTGTATGTGAAGCGAGGTAAGTGAACTGACACAGTTACGCCATTTAAATAAACAATGCAACGGGTCTGACACTCCTTCCAGCAGGGGAGCACTGCTGAACCAGATCCTCGGCTGATATAAAGTAACAAAGCACCACTGAAGTCAATGAGGCTATGTTGATTCACATCAGCTGTGGATCTAGCTCATAGGCTTCGATGTAATGATTCAATTTACAGAGTAAGTCAGATCAGAATCTAACATATTGTCTTTATAGACAGATTCCTTTCCCTAAAATATTGGTTAGGTTGTATGTGTTCCTCTCCCAACTTCTGTCAGTCTCTTACTGCAGCACTTTACCTGTATGGTGCCCATGGATATCATAAGAGGTGCTACCAGCCAGGAGTTTTGTATCAGTTTGCCCTGCAGATGAGTAAACCACCCTTAGTGACATACTCTGTCTCTCCTACTTAGTCAGACATAGGATTGAGCGCCTGCTCTTCAATCAGGGTCTCCCAGCTGGTGTGTGTTCTGGTACAAACTGTGGCTAAAGCACTTATTACTGCTGCAGACAGTGAAATAATTTGACAATTTTGAATAATTTACCTCTGTGTTGTAACATACTTCAGTCATGTCACAGAGACTTTGCAAAAGGTGTTACCCCACTGGATGTTAAGATGTTACTAAATAAAACACAAACAGGACTGACCCCATCATTCCTGTGAGTGTGTGTGTGAGAGAGAGCACAATCAAAGGGAGCGTAAAACGTGGCTTTCCACCAACAAAATACTGAGGTCCTCCATTTCTACAGATGCCACATGAGCAATGGCAATGTGAGCCTTTCCCCATTGAATCACCAGCGTTCTTCAGCCATGACCTAGAGGAGGAAGAGGGTAGTTCACACTCCATGTCTGTCACCAGTGGATTCTCACCAGCCCCTGGGACTTTGGCAGACAACTGCTAAGGTGACCTGGCCCTCCGGCTAAGCCCCAAATTCCACAGCTCTAAGTGTCACCAACCATTGCCCAGTGGGCGAGGATGACCTGACCACCACAGAAAGGGTGAGGGGAGAAAGGCTGCCAAAGAGAATGTAGGAACACTCATAAAAGGGGTGTATCCATTTTTATTTCATCATCATCCACAGCCAAAGGCTTTAGTCCTATTTCCCCATAAGATCTCTTACCTCGCAGGCAAGTCCAATGTTTACCAGAGAGACAGGCCCCAGCCTGTGCCCAATTCTCGCCAAACACAGTACCTTTTTCACAAGGAGATTTTCATTCTTCCTGCCCCTTTCTGGAGCTGTTTTTCCCCTTGGCACTGTTTCAGCAGCCCAATCTTCTTGCATATTGCCTCTCCTCTGCTCTTTTTTCTGTAATGAGCTGATGTCTGATTTGCATAGACCCCAGGACCTTCCCACTGCAACAGCTTCTGAAAGGATTGGTTAGTTAGAGTCAGCTGCTTGGCTTCTTTTTTATTTCTTTCTTCCCCTGTGTGACAGTTCACACAGTCACAATGTCTAGTCAAGTTTGGACACCTATAAGCAAAGATGTTAGTTTTGTAATGTTGACTCCGGCCTGATAGAAACTGAACTGAATTGGCCTACATGTTTCACACAGGCCACCGAGTAGCCATCAGATGGTAACTTGTGATCACCTCAGGCTGGACTGAAACCAGTAAGAATTTCTTTCCTACTACCGCCCCCGCACCATTCAGTCAAATATTTGATTGAATTGTAAATGGAATAAATGATCCAAATATTATGGTGATGAGGCCATATAAGCTCCCGAGAAGCAGCATGAGATAGTGAATGAAGCACTAGACTGGGACTCATGAAAAGTCAGTTCAGTTCCCAGCTCTGGTACTGACCTGTTGTGTGTGACTTTGGCCAAGACACTTCATCCCTCACCCTTTGTCTATTTAAATTGTTTGGGGGAGAAACTGTACATTACTATGGATTTGTTCAGTGCCTAACACAGTGGGGCCCTGCTCTCATTGGGAGCTTCTAGGTGCTCCTGCTAATAACACCACCACCACTACCACCTGGATAAATAAATAGAGACATCAATATACAAAATAAAATGCAAGACTGAAATTTCTCTTCTCACATCTTCTCTGAATTATAGAGGGGAGATGCAAATGACACATTATCTTTGAAGGAAGTGGAAAGGAAACAAAAAAGGAAAATGGTGGAGAGATGATTCCTCACTCTCCAAAGCAGCTTTTAAATATATAAAATAATACCAGGAATAACAGTTCTTAGTGACTAAACAATATCAACAAGCAGGACCAGATTTTCAAACTGTACTATTAAATCTGCAAACCCACTCATTAACTCATGAAAAAGGCAATTTAATGCACAGTTACCAGACTTGCAAAAGCAAATGCCTATTTCCATGTGCAATTGGTTGCATCCAATGGATACACTAAACCAGGGGTAGGCAACCTATGGCACGGGTGCCGAAGGCAGCACACAAGCTGATTTTCAGCGGCACTCACACTGCCCGGGTCCTGGCCACCCGTCCGGGGGCTCTGCATTTTAATTTAATTTTAAATAAAGCTTCTTAAACATTTTAAAAACCTTATTTACTTTACATACAACAATAGTTTAGTTATATATTATAGACTTATAGAAAGAGACCTTCTAAAAATGTTAAAATGTATTACTGGCACGCGAAACCTTAAATTAGAGTGAATAAATGAAGACTCGGCACAGCACTTCTGAAAGGTTGCCGACCCCTGCACTAAACTGACACATCCAGAGATTTTGCAAGTGAATATTTTAAGGTGAGGCCAAAGTACTTTGAATCTCTAACCAACAGCATCAGATGTTTTAAGAGCTCTATTCTGATCTCAGGTGTGAGCATACAAGACCAGATCAGGGTAGGGCAGCTTTAGTGCACAGTTGATCTGATAACATATACTGAAAAACATATGCATAGCTGAAATGAGAATTAGGTGTTTTTTATAGATCACATTCTAGTGCTACTGAAGAGAATGACAAAAGTCCCACTGACTTCAATAGGACCAGGATGAGGAACAGTGTAGTGCCAAGTTAAAATGGTGAGTTAGTATAGAAACAGATTCATTTTACTTGCTGATAGGCTCATCTTAGACAACCTCTTTATATGGGAACGAGGAAGTCATTTTACAATTTCTGACATTTAAAAATGTTTACTTCCTAGAAGGAAATGCATTTATTTTCTGTACATCCTCATCCTATAAAAAAGAAAAATAATAATAAAAGACTCAAATGTTAACAAGTTGAAAATAGGAAACAGTTAACATTTTGCTTTCATCCAGAAATCCCAGCAGAGGGTGACATTCCTAAGTTCCCATAACTGTTTTGCCACTAGTGTTCTATATTAAACTATAAATTTAATAGTTGCCACAGAGCTCTTCTAAATACCAGGAAATCTAGGGTTACACCAAGTTTAATTTAGAGCAAGAAACCTCTCTGATGGATACTAAATGACTTCAGCTACTTCAATGACCTCCTTCCTTCAAGATTAACAGGGTATTTGAGGTTTTTCTTTGTTTGCTTTATTTTTAAAGCCAAACTTTATGAAACCAGCCATTTCAGAATGTTGTGTCTCAGGCTTCTGGAAGCTGTGAATGAACACACTGAGACTCAGTATAAAATAAATAGCTAAGAGCTTTATTGAATACTTGCTATCGAACAACATGTCTGCATAAAGCTAAAGGCCCAATCCTCAGATATGTTCAGTGCTTTGCAAGAGGTGCTGAGCATCCTCAACCCCCATGTAGTTAGGATGTATGGCAGAACCACAAATGAGGGAGCTGCTAAAGGCAAAAAGCCTGTAAGACTGTTTGTGCCTTAAATTAAATTATATAAAGCCTGAGCTAGTATGAAGAGAACTCCGGCAGTGAAAGATAAGTGGCATCAAATCTCAATTTTCCCATGGAAAAGCTATACAAGGTAAGCGTTTTGTCACTTTCAAAACAAACCATTTGTGTACAGCTAACATGCAAAGCATAGAATTTTAAATAGACCTTTTAAGGAAAGAGTAAATTAATACTGCAATCTATTAGACTTCCCCAAATGTGCTGCTTTACAATTTAAAGCTGTGTCATGTAAGAGCCCTTCTATAGCCAAACCAGGAGTCAGATTCCCTTCTCAAGTACTCCAGTTTTACCTCAGTGTAGCACCTTTAGCTTCAATGGAGTCACTCCCTATTTATACCCAGCATAAGTGAAAGGGGAATGAAGACCCAAGACTCTAAGAAAACTGAACTATACAAAGCCCTTGAAAAACTGGTCCCAGGATTTAAATAAAAATCAGTGCATGCTGGGACAGGATCCTTTGGGAGTTGTAGAGGCCAATTCTGCAAGGTTGCTGATTACCTCCTGGGAAGCATTGAGGGGGGGAGGGATAGCTCAGTGGTTTGAGCATTGGCCTGCTAAACCCAGGGTTGTGAGCTTAATCCTTGAGAGGGCCACTTAGGGATCTGGGGCAAAATCAGTACTTGGTCCTGCTAGTGAAGGTAGGGGACTAAACTCAATGACTTTTCAAGGTCCCTTCCGGCTCTATGAGATAGGTATATTGCTCTCAAGACTAAGATCTGAGCCCATCATCTCCAATAGACTACAACATTTAAGGGCTTTAAAGATAAGGAGTAAGATCCTGATCCAGAATCAGGCAAGGAAAAGTGTAAAGCATGGAGCACTGATTGATGTACTCGTGGCTTAACAAGTGGCTTGCAGTGAGTTGGACCAATTGCACCTTTTTTCCTACCAGAATGATTTTCATTTTTCCTGGGTTGAGTATGAGCCATTTTCATTTCATCTAGGGTCTAATTATGCCCAGAGAGTAGCCTTTTCACATGCATTCAATCTTATCTATTTCTTTTCTGTATGAAATACCTTTGAATTTTCATCCCAATGAAACAGATACAATGACCTGTAGACCTCAAAGCTTTACAGTGTACATGGGAGGTGAGTAAGGATTTCACTACACATAGCATGGCACTGGATTAAAGGACTTACACATTCTCAGATGGAAGTTAAAAGGCATTTTGCAAATAATAAAGACAGAAATTATCTATAATAACCATTTCTTTAAGAGAGGTCCCAAGCCACAATCAGATCAGCTCTGACATTTGTCATCTTTGTTCATGCCTGATTCAGAATCTTATTGTCTGGGAACAGATTAACAGAGAGAAAATATAGAGCAAAATTCTGTGCTGGCACAACTCGGTGGAGAATTTGGTCCTTGCAGGCTGGGTAAATGATGACTGAGATATGATAACAGTCTACAACTATCTGAAGAGTATTCATACCCATGGATAGGAATAATTACCCTGTGATAAACCAGGGTGGAAAGAAACTAAGGAAGGGAACATTTAAGAAAAACTTCCCAACAGTGAGCTATATAAGAAAGCAAAACAGTCTCCTTGAGGAACTGGTCGAGGCTCCATTGCCTGAAACTTTAAAACTCAATTGGAAAGAACACAATAAAATGCAACGTATGGAATGTTGCATTGGCAGGGAGATGGACTGGATGATCTAACAGGTCTTTTCCATTACTAGCATTCTATGTCCAGGTACAACCCATTTAATTCCAGGCCAGTCATTTATTATGACAGAGAAGTGAAGTAGAAAGACATATATTCTACTGAGGAAAACAGTATTTTATTATGCCAGCTGAACTCAGTGGACAGGCAGTGAAAACATTCTTTCATTTTGTACTATTAGCTCAGCCAGGCCTCTGCAATGTAACATTCTGTCACTTTCTATGGATTAACTCATTTACAAAAATGTGCCATTTTCCTGAAATTAGCACAGAGAGAATATTGCACTTCAAGAGCCGCTGCAGCGTAACTGTTTGTCAGTAGATTTATGTAATGGATTGTTTTCCTGCAATACAGGATAAGGGAAATACTTAAACAATAACTGCTGTGGGGAGTGTGGACAAGGCAATAATTACCTTCCACGGTGTTAATAAACCTCAAGGCTACAGGCCAAAGTGTATTTACACTAGGGGAGATGTATTTGGTGATTATATAGAACATTTGAAGATGGAAGAAGGTCAGGAAGCCCCTCTAGGTCTGTTTCCTTTGTTGAGTTAACAGTTGTTCCCCTCTAGAGTTGTTTCCAACCATTTTTTCCAAGCACCTTTTCAAGCCTGACTAGTTGCTCCTTGTGCGTCACTTGGTGATTTATTCAATACACTAAATATGCTCTGAAAAGAAGCCTTTCCTGGCCCATCCATTGCTTGCTTGTGCCCCTTTTCCCTCTTCCTTGACATGTATCCATAAAGCTTTGCAGCACAAACCTTCTCCATTCCTTCTGGTGTTTTGTCACTGAGGTCCCTTTAGACACTGCTCCACCAAATTCCATCAGGCCTTTAACTTATTAAACTCCTATATTATTCAGTTTGTACCTCCTCCAGTGGCCAGAAGTGTTTTCAGTGTTCTAAACAGGGCCTCACCAGGACCCACTGTTTGAACAAACATAGCCAGGGTTTAGGAAACATTTGCACACTTGAGAGCAGACCTTGTAGTAGCAATTTCACACTTGGAGCAGCTACATAAAGAGAAATTGCTGTTGAAATCTACATTTTGCGCTTAATTCTCTTCTTCCTTGTACCTAAGTAAATCAGGAGCAGCTTCACTGAAATTAGTGAAGTCACACTGGTTTAAAAGGTAGATCCACCAAGTCTATATCATGGTTATATCACACCACTTTTTGATATTCTGCCCATGCATTATACAGTGCTTTCCTGGTTCTACCAGCTCCAGTGTAACCTATGGCCAGGGCAGCATAACCCCACTGGTTGCTTTTGTTGCCCAGAGCATTTTAAGCAAGCCCTCAAGGACTTGCTGAAAACAATCTTCATGAGATTGTTACAGAAGCCTCCTAATGCTGATCCTGGCTGCTCCCACATAAGTCTCCATAATATTTATTTCCAATTTAAAAACTGTTATGACTGTGTAAAGCAAATGTTAAATAAAATCAGCCAGGTTACCAATAGCCGATTAGAAATACCAGCAATGCAGAAGCAAACAACAAAAAGTATGACTTACTATAGGGTAGCTTATATAATCCCTGTTCACATTGATAAGCATGCACTTATTTACACAAATGCTCCTGTTAAAGCCAATGAGAATATCCACATGAGTGAATGCTTGCCAGGGTAAGGGGTACCTAAGGGCCCAAATCCCTAAGGTCCCACTGAAGACAAGGAGAAAATTCATATTGATTTTAATGGAAGCATCTTCAGACCTTCACCTTGATTCTCCAATATGCCTGAGCTGTATTTGACATAGTGCCAGTTGCAGTTCCCTGATTTGGAGACTCCTGCCGTGTTGGAACTGCTGGTGTATATTGCCTGATGCCAGTAGAGGATTGGGTGAGGCAGAGTTCAGCTCCATCATGTTCCCACGGGCTCCCAACCTGCCCTCCACACACATTTCTCCCCCTCACACTGGGGATCAAGAGAACAGCTAGTGTAGGAGGTGGGTCCACCAGCTCCACCAACTCGACACCAGTGGAGATTCCCCTATGTAGCAGAAAATCTCCATTGGGAATGTCCAATTGATAATGCAAAGTGGCCTTAGAAGACCAGAGAATCTGGCCTATTGTGTCTAGACCAGGAAAACAGCTTGAAAGCTAGAGGATGACTATATGAGGACTAGGAAATAGCTGAATGACATCTAAACTTATTCAATACACTGCCCCAAACTCATTTTTACTTCAGTGGAGCTAAACCAGTTTACACCAGGTGAGGATCTAGTGGCTAGATTCTAGCCCAATGCCTTTACACAAAGAGTAGCTATTATATGGAATAAACAACCAGGATCACCTACAGGAGATATGTAGTAAAATATAACACTATTAAAAGGAAATTGACCCATATTTAGAGGTATATTTCTTCCTGGCCTTCTACCATCATAAAGCTTCCTATACATTCTCATATATTCACAATAACTGTGGCTCCTATTGTGTAAAAATACCTTGGCTTAAAGCCTTGATTCTTATCAGTGCCGTGGGAGGTAATTATTGCCTTGTACACACTCCCCACATCAGTTATTGTTTAAGTATTTCCCCTGCTTTGGGATTGCAGGAACAGAATGCATTATATAAATTGACTGACTAACACTAGCGGTGATGCCAGATGCATGTAAGAGTCTCAACGTCAATTTGGCAAAACCCATCTTAGTTTGTAAACCAATTAGCTCCCAGTAAAGCTAACGGAACTTTACATTTAAGAAGCTCTGTCTGAAATGAGAGAATGTTTTCCCTGTCAGTTCAGCTGGCATAATGATAAGAAATTGTTTTCCTCAATTAAGATCCCATTCTGACACCGTTTGCCCATTCTGTAAGGTCATAGGGTGGACCTGTGTAAGCCAGACTCCATTCCCCTCTCTCCCCTCGTATTTCTTCTTCCTCCCCAGGGAAATTTATGTCTTTCTCTGGCACCTGTCCTCTGTCCTCCTTTTGTGAGCGCACCAAGGCACAGAATACATTAAATTTTTTAGAAATGTGTTGTCAATAAATTATCGTTGCCATGTCTTAGATGCCCTGCTGTCTCCTTCACTGACCTCATGCTCCTTATGTACTTGAAACATTTCCCATTATCTGTCTTAACCTCCTGTGCAATCTTCTTTTCATTCTCTGCCTTTGCTTTTCTTATCACTTCTTTGCACTCTTAATTCCATTCTGTAATGTGTCTGGGCTTCTTCTATACTTGATGTTTTATAACTTACATGCCTTTCTTACCCTTGATTACTCTTTACACATCCTTGTTCATCTGTACAGGACATTTTTCCTTTGTGTAGAGTTCTATTTCTGCATGGTATGCATAGCCCTGGGGCATACATGCATTTATCTTAAACATTGCCCTTTTGTCCTTCTACTTCATTCCAAATGTGAATTGCTGAAATTCATAACACTTCTTCCACAGCCAGCTCCTTTGGGCCTGCAGCTCCCCACAGAACATGATAAACCCCATAACATCATGCCCCATTTGTGAGTCACTGTGGTTTTTAGTACTTCCATCCTTACATAGACCAGGAAGCCAATATGAAATGATGCAAAGAAAACAACTAAGTGGGAGAAAGGAAACAGTGATTGGGGAATTCAGGCACCGATCCTTATCTGATATAAATCAGAATCCAATGAAGCTATGTCAATGTACACCAGCTGAGGTTCTGGACCTCAATTTTTGCCTTGTCACCCAGACACATGTATCTAAGGAGACTACACCTGTTAGCTTCTGCTAAAGGAACCATTTTTTCCCAAGGTCTTTCTACTGCCTGGGACCATCTGACCTCAGAAAGCATAATACCCATGGAAATTAAAACAACCACAATACATAAAAGTTAACCAGATTTTTTGGAACTTCCTAGCAGAGTTCTGCATGAAGGTTCAGGGAGATTCTTATTTTCAACTTTCAAAGTAGAGGGGACAGAGGGAAATCTGTCAGAGTTGGAACAAAATCAAAAAACCTCTTTAATTTCTTTCATTTCTAGTAATGCTAGTGATTACTTGTAACAATAGAAGGTACAAGAATTTGATATGGAAATGTCATTTTGAAGTTACTGGTGTCCTTGTAAAGAAGTGACATTTCACAATTTTTACTGATAAAAATACTAATTTAACTCAAAAAAAATTAAGTTCCCAAAACCCAGCTTTCATTTTGCTGGACTCATTTTTCCAACTAACACAGCTTTTTCAGTGGCTGAAGATGGAAACTGGCTATAATTTGCTATGAACACAATAGCCTTTCAGTTAAAAAAAAAAACAAGGAGAAAATTCCATATTTTCACCTTCAGGAAACCTGGCAAAAATATGATTTTTCACATTTTACCAGTAGTGACAATTTGTTTGCCCTCCTGTAACTCTTGCTGTGATTACTTTCCTCTATTCACTTTAAATACAGTCTTATCCTTGTAGTTATCAAAACCTGTATAGTCTGCAGAAACTTGTGAAAATCATTAGAAAATGCAGTTACAGTGTAAAGCCTAGCTTTCTTTTCCAAAATATTATATCACTGTTAATAAGAGACTATGTAAAATAATGACACATTAGGTTAAATAATGCCAGCAAATTGCAAAGTTTCGCATAAAAATTGAATGTCATTAATGGAACACTGGAAGTTCATTCAAATGACACATACTTCAGAATCATGCATAATATAACAGTGCATCTGCTAAGCCCAAGCTCATATTAGATACTTTACACTTGTTCTGTGGACATGAGGACTGATCTTTGAAGCAGTTTCCAATAACGCCCTCAAATATCCTGAGACATGCTACAGTTTTTCCCTTACCTCCTTCCATCCTCATACACAGGAACTGTGTAATTTATCAGATCAAAGGCTCATTTTGTCTGGTATCTGATCTTCAATAGTAGTCAATGCAGGCTCGCTCTAAGAAAGATATAAACTTCTTTTCACACTCAGCAACATAATGCATCTAATTTTGCACTATTATACCCCAGAGAGAAATCTCTTCTGACCACATCTGGTGATCAGATTATGCCCTGAAGCATGAGGATTGATAACACCTATCATTTTTGCCCCAGCTAATACAACTGTGCACATCCTTACAGGGGCAGCTCTAGGGATTTTGCCACCCCAAGCACGGCAGGCAGGCTGCCTCTGGCAGTTTGCCTGCGCAGGGTCTGCTGGTCCCGCAGAGTCGGCGCACCTCCCGCAGGCACGCCTGTTGGAGGTCCACCGAAGCCGCGGGACCAGCGGACCCTCCACAGGCAAGCTGCCGGAGGCAGCCTGCCTGCCGCCCTCACAGCGCAGGCAGAGCGCCCCCCGCGGCTTGCCACCCCAAGCATGCACTTGGCGTGCTGGGGCCTGGAGCCGCCCCTGGATCCATATTGAGAAGACATCTTCATTGACCTGTCTGCAATGGCATCTACTCTTTTTTCTTGGGAGGCTACTGTCACAAATAATAACCAGCTTTCTCAGTGGTATCCATAACAGATTAATCAGAACCTATGGCTCTGCATTTGTAATTCTTGGATTGTGAATTCTGGTGTAAAATACAGAGAGTTTTTTAGGAGAGCCAGTTGAAAAATGGAAAAAACAATTGCACACACACACACACACACACACACACACACACACACAGAAGTTTCAAAGCCATTTCCATTTCACATGGACCAAAATGTACCCTTTTGTGTGTGCGCGCGTATATGAATTTTTGTGTTTTTAATGTAATGTCTTCAAAATCATTTCCAAATATTTTTATGTCCTGAAAACAATGTTTTTACATTCTAAATCAGGTTTCCATTCAACAAAAAAATTCCTTAACTATTTTCAAAGCTATTTTAATAAAATTTCAATAACATTTTGATAAAAATTTTGCAAAACACAGAATATTGCATTTTTGAAAAAGGGTATTTTTTGACAAAAAAAATTCACAAAAAGTTTGACAAATACTAATTTTGAGTTAGATTATCTAAGGAATGGGGAAAACATTAGGCAGTTATGTAAGGCTAACTAGTAAGCACTTGCTATTGCTGGTTACTCTGTAAAAACAGGAACATGGGGACTGCCATACTGGATCAGACCCAATGTACATCTGGTCCAATATCCTGTCTCCAACACTAGACAGCACCAAATGCTTCAAAGGAATAAACCCTACAGTAGCCAGTATATGATAATCTGTGCCATAAAGGACTCATCCTAATAGTTAGAGATTAGGACGCATGAGGCAGGAACATAGGAATTACCAGACTGGATTAGGTCCAAGGTCAAGCTAGTCCAGTATCATGTCTGTAGTGGCCAGTACCATATAGATCTCAGATCTGATATAGTATGGCAATTCGTATGTCCCAGTTTTATACCCTTTCCAAATATTGTGTTACCATTTGATATTATATAACCCTGGATATTCTTTATAAATGCCCAATCCCTCTTTGAATCTTGCTAAATTCTTTCCCTCAACAACATCCTGTTGCAATGAAGTCCACAGTTTAATTATGCGTTGAGTGAAAAAGTATTTCCTTTGATTAGTTATAATATGCCATTGCATTTATATTATGAAACAGTGAGAACAGAAGCTCCCAATCTACCATCTCTAAATCATTCATTATTTTATGTACTCTTATTTTATCCCCTCTTAGTCATCTCCTGCCCTTAAACTACCAGGTTAGGTCATGATGATCTAATCCAGAATAGTATTTTCCTCTTCTAGCTCAGGAAATATGAAGGGGGCATACTGGCAGAAAAGTTCATATCGCAAGGAAGGACAATCTCCATACTGGAAAAGAGTAGACTATGTGGCTGGACACCTGTACTGCTAACTTTGGACATGCTCATAGGTGTAACTTCTGAGTTTCTAGTTTGACAGAGTGGAATTACTGGCTCAGATTATGCACTCCCAGAAATTCTCCTTGTACAAGCTAGGCATAGGCTAATGCCAAAAGGGACACAGAATAGATTCTTAGGGCAAGGAGAGAGTAAATAAACCCTTTCATTGTTACAGTGAATGAAGAATCCATCTGTGTGTCTTGTTCTTTCCCATATACATTTCTTTGCACTTGCCTGTATATAGGCTTTTGGCAGAATTACATTTTTAATTTTTTATATTTTCCATGGATAATATTGATGTTTATTTTAAGCATTTTTTAATTTAGCTATTTAAATTTTCACAGTTACGCAAAATTACAGATTTTAAGCATTTTCTTTTAAATTATCAATTTAAATTTACACAGTTGCTGGAAATTTTGCAGGGTTAGACAATAATTATTTAATGACAATAGATGCTGAGATTCCTAAAGTTAAAGCTTTATAACCATTAAAAGACAAATTGTCAACATCATATGTCAAAATATATAACGTAAATAGCCTTAAATCAGAGTTCTCAAGCTTCATTTTTCTTATTTTGCCCATCTGTAAATTTCTATCTTTATCATGGAAATATTTGGTCATTCATTTGTGTGTGTATACAATGACATTGACATTTATCAACATTTATCTCTAATCCTTCCTAGCCTACCTATATTGAATTTCACCTGTCATCATATTGTCCAATCACATTTCCCACAATCCTGCCTAACTGACCTACTGCATGTAATTTTGTGTCATCAGCAGCCTGTACCACTATATTCACCTATTCAATCTATTTTAGATTGCTAAAGATAGCACACAACATTGATTCCTGGTTCTGTTCCCTGGGACTTCCTACAAATAAACTCTTTGCACACTGAAAATTCACCTTTTATTCCTATTCCTTGTTTCCTGTTTCTTAACCAGATTTTTATCCATGGCAGGATTTACAGTGAGGGACAATCATCTCTTGTGATTACAAAGTTCCATTTCCAGGCCCATTCAGTACTTGGCATCATTACTGGGTCCATCAGCAAAAATGCTAATTGGAATCAGTTGTGATCAATAGTTTTTTTTTTCATTTTGTGTTTGTGTGTGCACTACTAGCTGAGACCAAACCACTAATTCATTCCATATCTACTACTCAACAGCCGCCAGTTATAAAACTTTTGGTCACTCGCTGTTGACTTGAGCTGTGTGGAGGACAGACATTCTGTTCCACAAAAGATTTTGAGATTTGAAATCTGGCTTATTCTGAAGCAGAGACAAAATGGAAACATGACAAAATACTCGCTGAAGGAAATTTTTTTTTAAAAGTCATGTTGGATCATTCAAAACTTTTTTAGACAAAATCAGAATGTTTTATTTTTATTTCAACCTCTTTTATTTTGTATTATACTATAATATAAAATATAATACAACAGTAGATCTCAACCTTTCCAGAGTACTGTACCCCTTTAGGAGTCTGCTTTGTCTTGCGTACCCCCAAGTTTCACCTCACTTAAAATCTACTTGCTTACAAAATCCGACATAACAATACAGAAGTGTCACAGCACACTATTAATACAAAAATTGCTCACTTTCTCATTTTTACAATATAATTATAAAATAAATCAATTGGAATATAAATATTGCACTTTCATTTCAGTATATAATATATAGAGCAATAGAAACAAGTGATTGTCTGTATGAAATGTTAGTTTGTACTGACTTCGCTAGTACTTTTTATGTACAACTAGGCAAATATCTAGAGGAGTTGATGTATCTCCTGGAAGACCTCTGTGTACCCCCACAGGTATGTGTACCCCTGGTTGAGAACCAACGTAATACAATGTAAAAATAAATCAAATGAAAAGTCATTTCAAAATGAAAATTCAAAACATTTCATTCCAACAATGTTGAAATGAGATGTTTGGAAAGAAGGAGTTTCTCCAAACAGCTCTATTATTGATCTGATTCAATCCTGTGACTTATGCTGTAAGGGTGTATATTACCAGTGGCAATCCCCTGACCCATCCAGTCTCCCTATTTATTCTACTTGCAAACCTTTGATTTATTTAATAATCTTTTTCTTATCTTTCCGATCAAGTGCTCATTAGCAAATTCCCTACTGCTAATATACTCCCATTGTTGCCTCAAATTCTCAACCGTACTTCATCCATAGCCTGAGACTTCCAAATTTTATTTTACTTATTAAGCTCCCTGTTCCCTTACTTCCTTTGCAGTCTCTTGTAGATATGCTGTACAATATCTACTGCAGCTTTCCTTATTATTTACTAAACCTTCCATTTCAGTATCATCAGCAAACTTTGAGATCAAACTGTGCTCTACTAAGGATCGCAGACAAGGAATTAAATATTGTATGCTATTCATTCATCTTTAATATCATAACAACTCTACTAAAGGATTTGTGTCCATTGAACAAAAGGCTAGAGGCATGACTGTTGTTGAATTCAGATTGCTAAATGTTTAACAAGCAGGCTGACATGACAAAAGCGGGAGTCTCTGATCTCTCCCCTTGAAAGCAGTTCAGGCTGGTTTGGGGGAAAATGTATAGCTTGGGCACCTGTGCACCTGTATTTTATCCTGTCTAAGTAACCCCCTCTCAGAGGAAGTGAAGTCGTAAGGTCCTGTTCTAGTAACAATGACGAGAAACTGACGAAGAGCTGTTTTATAGCCTTTTTGCAATTCTGATGTCCTGTCTGTGTCTGGAGGGCAAGTATAAAACTTGTTTTTCAGTGCGACAGAAGGAAGTACAAGTAATTAGTCCTTGCCAGGCAATTTGCACATGAGGTTAACCAGGCTCCTAGCTGGGTTTAAAGGGGAGAGGCTGGACAGCAGGCTGAGTGTTTAGCAGGAGGAGGAGAAGGTCAGTAAGAGTGTAGCAGGGAAGTGGGTGTGAGCCTGTATGCAGGTGTGTGAAAGCCAGAGCTATGGGCAAAAAGTTTCGGGAAGCCTATATTATTCTTGTATTATAATGGTTACATCAGTGCCTCACTCTGTTAACAGTTACTGGTAATATTTCTCACTTGGCAACATAGGCTGATAAAGTAGGCAAAATGCTATAGGAGGCATTGCAGACATCAGAACTCACCTCTTCTGCAATGTAGAAACGTCCGCTTTAAAGGCCCATTAACAACACACTCACAGACCTTGCTTTCTCCCTAGGAACTACCAGCCTGCTGGCCCTTCTATCCATCATGAATATTAGGGTAGGAGAGAATGGGGGTGGCATTTCCCCACAGCCTGGTATCAGATGGCTTGGTCCTGAGCAAGCCAGCTGTGACATCAGGATTGGACTATTTGCAGAACCACCATCGTGTTTGTACAGAAATAGCAAAAGTTCCAACTGTTAGATTTGGGGTACGAATCAGTTTTCTCTAACACCCGGATTTTTTCCCCACTTTCTTTACCATACAAAAACAGTCCAGAGAAGGTGCCAGTCAGAAAATTCCATCTGAAACACCCTTTCTTCCCTTCCAGTACACACACAAAGTAAAACTGAGCCAGCTCTCTAATGTTTTCAGTAACCTAAATGTTCCTTAGAAACAGGGGTGGGAATCTTACTGCTTTCGTCTTTTTTTCAGTGTCCTGAATATAGTACAGTACACTCAGCTGCAACACGTGTCTTGTCTAGCTTCCTCCTCAGCACTTGGAACTGGCCATCATTAGAGACACTGGACAAGACAGGATATTTGGCCTGTTGCAATATGGCAATTCCTATAAAAAACACAACTTTTCAGAAGTGGGTAATATGTCTCAATGTGACTCTTGGGCAGCAAGATGAGAAAACATAGTACTTGGAAATTAATGACCCAGTCCAAAAGAAAGCAAACTTGAGGCTGGAACACCCATGTCATGGTGTCTACTCACCACTAAGGATGCCTCCTCCTGGCTGCTCTGGGGTTTAGCTCCTTCCATGTGCTGCAACATCCTCTGGCTATCTCTCCACCTGTCGTCCTCTCTCATCCTGTGGCCCCTCTGTCTCCAGGAGCTGCAGGTTCCTCGTTGTGACTTGGCCTTCTGGCCAGGTCACTATGGTCCTCTTCTTCTGCAGTATCAAAGTCTTTCAGGGTGAACTGTCCCAGGCAGTCCACTCTCCATTGCCTGGCCCATGCCACTTCTCCACTGGCTGGTAGGAGAATCCAAGCCCATCCTCTACTCTGGGTTCCAGATCAGGGACCCTCTCTTCAGCAGCCACACTATCCTATAGCTTGCTGCTTTTCCTCTGAGCCTTTCCTACTTGTCTGGCTCTTCCCCCTCTTTGTGTTTGCCAGCCCAAACTTCCTCCTCCTAGGGAGTAACTGTAGATTATACTCTATAGTACCAAGCATGCCTCCCTTCACTCAGGGAGTGACTGTGGACTACTTCCCTGCAGCTTCTTCAGGCCTTGTGTGGGGTGGACACCCCACCACAACAGTGGGCTGCCTCTTTTTAGCTGCACTCTCCAATCTATAGTTCCTGGGTTCCCTGGCTTGTGACTCCTTTGCTTTGTCCTTTAAACAAAGAGTATCAATATTTGATACTAATTGCTCCTTCTAGCCCTAAAATCTATTAATCCATTACAGTGCTTTTACAGACTTTGGGCCAGATTGTGCATCTCTTACTCAGATTAATGAGAAGCAGTCTCACTGCAGTCAATAGGACTGCTCAGGTGAGTAACTTCTCAGCATTGTGAACAGAGGGATCACAATCTGACCCATAGGGAGTACAATGAAAGGAATTTATGACAACTGTGAAACTTTTGAAGTTCACTTTCATGTTTTGTTGGAATATTTTCTTACATCCATTGCTGTATGGTACATAAAATTGCACAAGAAAAAAGAATGTGCAGTAATTTTCATTTGTGTACAGACGCAGAAGCATGTTCAGGAACAATACCCCCAATCAAAGTATCTATGGAGCCAGTGAATGATTTTCAGTCTGTTTCAAAAGGTCATTTACAATGTTCCCAATTTTATTCCCCTATTAAACCAATGGGACTCCTTCCATTGATTTCAGTGGGCTGTGGATCAGGCCCTAACAGTTGTGTAATTTCCCAGTATTTTAGTAGTAGGTCAGCATTTTCTTTATTACATCTGTGAGTTTTGTTTATCACTGATGTATGTTTCTGAGGTGGCACATTTTCCCTGTGCTTCGTACCCACCCACATATCTATATTATTCTTTTCACAAATTGTTTCAAGACCAGAAAGAATGGTGTTGTTAACAAGTGGAGGAACTAGATCTTATCTAAAACACTGCTTATTCTCTTTTACTTCAATTTGATATATTTTTCTTCTCTCTCTCACTCTTTCAAATACTGTTTATATGGGACCAGATTCTTCCCAATACCCTTATTCACAGTGAATAGTACCTTATTCCACAACAAGTCCCATTAAAGTCAATGGGACTACTCATGGACGAAGGTGCTATGCCAGGGGTTCTCAAACTGGGGTCGTGACCCCAGGAGGTTGCGAGGTTATTACATGGGGTAGTCACAAGCTATCAGCCTCCACCCCCAAACCCTGCTTCAACTCCAGCATTTATAATAGTCTTAAATATTTAAAAAGTGTTTTTAATTTACAAGGAGGGTCACACTCATAGGCTTGCTGTGTGAAAGGAATCACCAATACAAAAGTTTGAGAACCACTGAGCTACGCAAGATGAATAGGTCTCACAGACTCTGGCCCATAGTATTGTGTGTGTTCACAGTGCTTTATAATGGTATGGCAAGCAAAGAACAGATCCCAGGAAGATCTTACAGTCTAAGACCCTGGCTCTGCAATGTGATCACAAAGGCAAACTTTCAGCCCTGCATGAAGTTCCGCTGAAGTCCTGGGGCTCTGCATAGGCACTGGGCTACTTCTGCACAGGGCAGATTACAAGATTGGGATATTAAGGCACCAGGGGTACAGGACAAAACCATACCTGATTTATGTAACAATAGTGGTTTTACACTTGGATTTCTTCACAGACAAGAGGGATATTCAGGGGGATTTTAAAGGACAAATAGGAGGATGATTGGTATATATTAGTAGGATGGTCCATTAAATGTGTAGGCTCATCAACAAATTATTTTCATTATTGTTAATATTAAAATAAGCACACACCTGCACTTCCTGCTTTACCTCTCATTTTGATTAGGAATGAGAAGAGGGTTGAGAAGAAACACAGATATAGAAATATGGTGGACCCAATTCTGACCTCATACTAATTTTACAGTAGTGTAACTCCAACGACTTCAGCGGTGTTATGTCTCTTTATTTCAGTCCCAGTCCAGAAAGGAACCTAGACATGCATAACTTTAAGCATATGAAGCTCAAAGCTTAAGAGCTTTCTTGGATCCATGCTTTTTGGTGGCAGAAGCAAGAGGAGATTCAGGCCTGGATACGCCAACAGCCTCACTTCTCATTTGTCTCACTTTTATAACTTTGAAATTCTTCCTTCACTTTGGTAATAATGTAAAGTATCAACTCAAAATTGCAATGCATGCATTTCATTTGAGTTTTATTGCCTTAACAGACAGCATTAGATTACAAAAGAGGACATTTTTCTTCTCAGTTTTAGCTTATTCTTATGATTTATGATTAGATACAGCAAGAGTTCATAAACTTCCCTGACCTGCTGACAGTTTTTACAAGCTCCTTGATTTATTTCCATCTTAAACTTAACAGCTTTCATGTGACTGATATTTCTGGAATCCTGGCGTGGCTGCAGCTCAGCCTGTGAGAGCTCCTCTAATCTCCATGTTACTAATTTAAATGAAGTCTTGGGCTGTTGTTTAAAAAAGACATTCGTCATCTCACAGAGGTTTACAGATCCTCTTGTAATGTAATGTCAGACACTTCTGAGATATGAGTTTTCTAAAGCCTTCCGATATTGAGTGTTGTAAGACATGCCAAGGTCACTTGAATATGCCAAAGAAAAAACATTTAGCAAAGCAGGAAAAGAGGAATTCCTAAGAAACTGCACCGCGCTGAGGACATTTAGAAATGATTTATACCATCTGTGAGTACATTTCAAAGATAAATCTGGTATTGTGGCGGGGAAGGAGGGGAAATAAATTTGAATCCAGAAAAATCCACACACAGTCACCCAGCCAGCAGCTATGAGTTCCTGATAAAAAACGAACACAGAGCGTGATATTCTCACAGTCATAGGGGTTGCAGCATCACCAGTTTCCCAGTGTGCTCCGAAGCTGCTGTGCTAACTCAGGCTGTTCTTTCAGCAAAGATGCAGCTGGCACTCTGTTTTTATTGTACACTTTCCAAATACAAAAAAAAGGTACATTTTGTAATAACAAAGACCAAACGAGAGAGAGAGAAAGAGAGAAGTGGATGGTTCTGCAGGCTCACAGACAGAGAGAGAGAGAGAGAGAGAGAGAGAGAGAGATCATTTTTTTCCTCTTTAGAGCATTTAGAAACTGGCAACAGGATAATACCATTAGGGTAGATGGAGGTATGTTGAAAGAAGGTGGCTGGAACACCATCATGTCGGTTAGCTTTGATGCTGGCGAGGTATAGGCGAAAGACAGCAACACCAGAAAATATTTCTTGGGCTTTGGAGGTTCTCAAGTGAATATGCCCAGGTGTTTGAGGTCAACTGTGATCAAGCCTGAGCCTGACAGAAAATGGCTTTTGTAATATTTGTAGATCAGAAAAGAAATGACAAGCAACACTTGGTTATGACACACTAGAGATATAAATATGTGTTGCCCAGATCATATGATTGATTGAACGCTTTTATTTTTGCTGAAGAAATTTAGCTAGTGTTGCTGGCAACACACACATAGCACTAAATAAATGTTACATACAGTAGCTTGTCAGAATTTATAAAAGAGCAATCGACATGTGCTTTACTGTCAAAACATCAGCCTACGAGTTTCCTCTCTTTGGAAGGAAAATCTGGGAAATAAGAGACCCATATACAGTGTAATACCTTCAAATTACAAATGCCATGGAAAGTCTAGATCAGAAATTATGTCACTTTCTGGTGATAGTCTCTATATGCCTCAAACAAGAGGGGTGCATTTGCAGGTTTTCATTGTAGCAGGCAGCGTGAGACACAGGACCAGTTCCATGCACCAGCGCAGGAAGCAGGTGCCTGGGGCGGCCAATGGAAAGGGGCGGCATGTCTGGGTCTTTGGTGGCAATTCGGCAGCAGGTCCCTCAGTCCCTCTCAGAGGGAAGGACCCACTGCTGAATTGCCGCCGAAGAATGAAGCGGCATGGTAGAGCTGCCACTGAAGTGCCGCCGATCGCGGCTTTATCTTTTTTTTTTTTTTGGCTTCGCTGCTTGGGGCGGCAAAAAAGCTAGAGCCAGCTCTGATGAGACACTTCCTCCGTAATACCGAATATTGGCATACTTAGGGGTTTATTGCAAATCTTGCTGTGTACAATCCAAACACAGGATACAATAAATGTTTTATGCTAAATTTTCAAGGGCTGCACATAGTTAGGAATCACTGACCAAAAGCCTCTCATCTAACTAAAGCACCTATAAGGCTCCTTTATACATAGATTTGCCAGTTTTGGTGGGATGTAATCCTGAAGGTTTCATCACGTGACATAATCTTTAATTAAAGATTAATCTTTAATTCCTGGAGACTCCAGGGCTAACAACCCTATTTACACATTCAGAGCAATAGAATGGAACCTTAAGGTAAATGAGAATCTGGGCTACAATGTATATTCCGCTTAGGCCATCTAAACTTTTCAGAATATAAGATACATGCTTTGTTAGGCTATATCATAGGCCAGATCCTTAGCTGCTGAAAATCAGTATATAGACTCAATGAAGTCAGTGGAGCTGTACTGATTTACACCAGCTAGGGATCTGGCCCAATAGGAATCTAGGCCACATTTCTGCTTTCCTTATAACTAAGGTTAAGTCATGGACAAGTTGCAGGCAAAAAACAACCTTTCACAGAAGCCCGCAACCTGTCCGTAACTTTTACTGAAAATACCTGGAGGCGGGAGAACCGGGGGCTGACCATCAGCTGCTGCTCCAGCCACACCACTGCTCCGGCCCCGGGGCCTAACCGCTGCTAGCCCAGCCCAGCCACTGCCACGGGGGCAGAAGGCACAGAGATCAGTTAAAGTCACAGCATCTGTGAACTCCTTGATTTCTCTGAGACAATGGTATCCTTATTTATAACAGAAGTGAGGTGTTAATGGTGCACAGCCCTAAAAAATATACATCATTCTACATAAAGTAAGTAAAATATGTTTCCCCTCACTCAGTAAAGTACTTCCCCAGGCTCCATGACGGGCAAACAATGTGGTTGCAATGACAGACCAATTGTTAGCAAAAGTGCTTAGCTGGTGAACTTGTTTCTGCTGCTCATTCTTGTTGAATACATCACTACAGATGTATATTTACAGCCGTATGTCAGTCACTGGCACTATTCAATTCCTGCCTTTTTTTGCACAGCTCTCCTACAAAGGATTTCTCCCACCTTGTTTGGGCAATGAACTCTCTCTCCCAAGGCCCCTTCAGATGAGGAGAACTGAATGGGCCTCTCACCAGAGCCTATCAATGGTCTTGTAGACCAGCTACAGAGCTTCTGCAAAAAATACCCATTTCTACTCACCTGCTGCCAAGGAAGGAAAGATCTGAACAGGACATCAAATTAAAAAGCACTCCCAACTGCTAATCCTATCTGTAGGACCAGCCATTCAGCTCATACGTTTACTGTGCCCTTGATTTTTTTTTAGCCAAATAGCTCCAGTGTTATTTCCAGTCTCCAAAGGGTATCCATCTCCTTCCATAGGAAGGTTTGGTATTCCAAAAGCTCGACTCTTTAAAATACAGTTGCGCATCCCATTAGTTCTGTGGCTTGCTCTTTACTATGTTTTAAATACTGTCTTAGAACAATAAACAGTTTTATACCCACCAAGACTTTTGTTCCACTAGAAACTATGCTCATCTCTTTCCTTTCACTATAGCAATATTTACAACAATGTTCTCTGACTCTTACATATGGCTTTGTCTATATTGTGACAGGGCAGTAGAGTGTGCTTAAGAGGGGTCCCAAGCTTTGTGATGTTACAGCCATTCAAGAACAGCCAAATTCTAAATGCTTCCCCCATCCATATTTCTTAGCATGTTCCATACATTTTGGCCAAGAAAGCATCCAAATACCCTTGGATCAGCACATAACTCCATTTATGCTTCCCCCACCCCCTACTCTCCTTTCCATTGATGGAATGTGTATCAGTGTTTCTCCTGTATCACTGGCATCGTGGCCAAAGGCTGGTACCCATCATCCAGATTTCACATCCCCCTAATAAGAAAGGTAAACAGCTGGATAGTGAGAGGAAAACTCTGAGGGGGAGCTGAGAGAATGGGAGGTGGAAAAGAGAAAAGAAACAATTTTTAAACACAATCAGGGGCGGCTCCAGGCCCCAGCACGCCAAGCGCGTGCTTGGGGCGGCAAGCTGCGGGGGGCGCTCTGCCGGCGCCGCGAGGGTGGCAGGCAGGCTGCCTTCGGTGGCTTGCCTGCAGAGGGTCTGCTGGTTTTGCGGCTTCGGAGGACTCCTGCAGGCACGTCTGCGGGAGGTCCGCCGAAGCCGCGGGACCAGCGGACCCTCCACAAGCAAGCCGCCGAAGGCAACCTGCCTGCTGTGCTTGGGGCGGCAAAATGCCTAGAGCCGCCCCTGAACACAACACCCTAAACACCCAGATGTTACTCAGCTCTCTCAGGTTGCTTGACTAGGGTCTAGCACTGGAAGGAAATTTTGAAAAAAAATCTCACTGTTATACAGCAGTTTTCTATGTAACTAAATTGTGTGCTTTCTATCAGTCTTTCATTATCATCCAACAGCTAACTCAGGGGCACATACACAACAAAAACAGGCTGGGTTTGTTAAGATTTGTTGCGATTGCTGATTTCCAATTAAAGGTTGAATGTCTGCCTAGATTTTGCTTGGCTACTCAGTGTAGTCTAAGCGACCCTTTAAAATAGTCTTTAAAAAAAAAATCACAAACGCTGGTCTCCCTGAGAACCCACAACAGATGAAAGATGAAGAGTTTCTGCTGCTTTGTTGTCCAAGGTTTACTCAGTGAAAGGTTGGCCATGTGAGATTCACTAGTTGTATATTGATTGTATGGCTTTATTTCCTAGAACAAAGGCCCTGCTCCTTCAAAGAACATAGCAGCAGTAGCAGAGAAAACTCATTTTAATATTTGATAACCATAGTATTTAATGTTATGGCTGGGTTTTGTTCACCTGAAAGGAATTTCTCCATGCCAATTAAACACATCATTGCATAGCTCAAAAAACACTGAGAAGACTTACACTATAAGCCATATTGTTTTACCTGCTTTAATAATGCCTTTGTAGTTAAAGCACACAACAGGGTTCAGGAATGGCAGACCTGGGTTCTACTTCTGGCTCTACAGTGGTTTACCTTGGGCAATTTGCTTAACTTTAGCTCCCCTGGAACATATCCTCAGATGGCATAAATTGGCAGAGCTCCGCTGATTTCAATTAAGTGCTGATTTACAGCAGCAGCTGAGCATCTGGCCCCCGAATTGTAAAATGGGCATAATACCACCTTTCTTGTGTGGTGATTAATCATTAACGTTTGTAAAGCATTTGAGATTTTGGGATGGAAGGCACAAATTGCTATTAATAAATGGTACCAATGGCTAACACAGAAAATATGTATATAGACAACATATATGCATATACCGTATGTTATGTAAACAGTATGTATTTAACTGCTTTGAGAGCTTTCAGACTAAAATGCACTATCATTTAATTGATGAGCAATACACAGAAAATATATGCAAGGAATAGGACCCCTCATTACAATGCCTGAACTATAGAATTCTCTTGTAGTTTTCTTGCTTACTTTTCTTAAGCATTTCTCCTATTGCTATTAGAAAGATGAAAAAAACCAACCCTGCATATGTCACCCTTGAAAATAATTCCTTGCTAAATTTACTGTGAGTGTTTCTATTATTCAGAATTTGACGTATTGGGATGGGGGAGGGAGTCTATTTCTTACTCATGAAATTATAGCATCTGAAATTGAACTTTCCAAGATGGTGGGGCAGATTGGATAGCAAACATCAAAAGCTTTCGACTTGTGCTGAGTAAACTTTGTATCCTGACATACAAGTTCTTATCTGTTCAGCTCCAGACTTGAGAGAGAGAAATGGGCTGAATCTAACCAAATCACATTGTTGTTCCTTACAGCTGCCAACTTGGAAAATTATCAGGGCACAAAGGCACCATTAAAAACAAAAAAATAAAAAAAAGACGTTTTTGTTAGTTCCTAAGCAACACAGTATTGCCAAGATGGTAGCTCCTATGAAAATTAGAAAATATTAGCTACACATCACACTGTTGTTTATTTAAACTGCTCTGTGAAGCTGTTTTTCTTTCTTTTTTGCAAACTGATTGATATTATGAAAAATCTGTCTTTTCAATCAGAACTGTTGTGCGTGTTGTGTCAGCAGTTTATTCCATTTGTTAATTCCTGTTTTCCACTCTAAAACACCGAGCAGGTTAAAACTTAGTGGGGAGACTTTTTCAGCTGAGGAATGATTTAAAAAACAAACAACAAACAACAACCACCACCCAGCAATGGCAAACAACACCAAAATGGTCTGCCTCATTTTAAATTATAAATGTAGCAACAAATTTACTTTACAACTGAAATAGTCAAAGGCAGATGGCCAATTGCCATTAAAATTAATTGTGTCCAAATCCCTTAGGCAGGTTTGAAAAATCTCAGCCTACTTGCTTAAAACGCTAAAACTTTATGGTCTCATGAAAGAAGGATAGTTCGATAGTCTGAGCAAAAGCCTAGGAGCAAGGACCTCTTGTGTGATACTGTTGGCTCTAACACGTACCCCACTCCCTCCGTGCACTTAACCTCTCTGCCACACTCTTTCTATCTGTAAAGTGGTGATAAGGGCTAAGTAACATAACATTTAAATTACTTTAATTAAAGGAAAATCCCATTTGTGATCAGTCTACAGTGGTGGCTACCCAACCATTAGTACATGTACAAATATTGGTACATTTGCTGTTGATTCCTGCTGCCATTCTCCCTTCACCTGGTGGTCCCCATTGTAACCCTCTTTCCTAGCAGAAGGACGAATTTGAGCCCTCCACTGAGGTGGGCCCTAGTTTATTGCTGCTTCCCCTTCACATTCTGTTGTGTGTGCTACCCTGTAGGAGTGGAGTTGAGGAAGCCAAGCACTTGCCAAACTGTGAGAGGCCAAGATTTGGGGCAGTTCAGGCTGTACTGTAACTGAGTCTGAACACTGAGTGGAAGGCGAATAACTGTGCACTACCTGCTCCGCGTTCATCATAATGGCCTTGATTCTGCAATAGATCCACCCATGTGGACCCTTGTACCCGCAACGGAGTCCCAGTGAAATAAATGAAACTCCATCCAGAAGCCGGATTGGCACTTAAGGCAGGGAAGTAGCAATGAAACAGCCCAGCAACCCGAGCTCTGTGAGCCCAAGATGTCTGGCACAAGCCAGCCATGGGTTTTTCTTTGCTGTGTAGACATACCCTCAGAGGATATGTCTAAACTGCAATGTAAGCCCAGGGTTAGTAGAACTCAAGTTAGCAGACCTGGGTTTGTTAACCTAGGGCTTGAGCATCTACATTCATTTGTAATCCCAGGTAAGGAATTGTTGAACTGTGGGTCCAAAAAAAGATCATTTCCTTTTGTGTATGAGGTTTAGTTTGTCTCACTGCACGAATATTATTTACTTGGAACAGTTTGCAAGAGAAATCCTTGAGGTTTATTCAACAGAAGCATTTAAAAATATGTTTTGAAAGTCTCACAGCTATGACTGAGTAAGAACATTATAAGGATGCCTCCGTGATTAGGGTTTGAGGTGATAGGATAAGGATGTATGGCCGTGTTTGCCAGATACGTTGTAACTTCAATTTCAGCTTGGTTCCATCCCAGGCCTTGCACATAACTGGACTACATGGATTGACAAGGATTGCAAGCAAGAATTTCAGATTTAACTCAATTGTAACCTAATCCTGCTCCCATTGACACCACTGAGAGTTTGACCACTGACGTTAACAGGAGAATGAAATGCCCTTTGTTAATTTGAGCCAGATTTTCAGCCGAATTCCTAAAATCTACCCATAAAATCCATGAGTGCATCTGTTTGCAGCAGTTATTAGCTACTTGCAGAGAAAAAGGATCCTCCAGTGGTCAGGGCGCTAGCCTGGGACTTGAGAGATGTGGGAGCAATTCACTGCTCCATCACAGACTTTCTGTGTGACCCTTAGCAAGTCACTGTGTGACCCAGTCTCTGTATTCCTCAGTTCCCCATCAGAATTGGGGATAATAGATCTTTCCTCTCACAAGGGAGTTGTAAGAATAAAAACATTAAAAATGGTGAGGTGTGCAGATATGACGGGAATGGGGACCATATAAGTACCTTAGACAGATTTTTCACATGCAGTTAGTTAGGGCCCAGTTGTCCTCTCAGTGATGTAGGATCAGGCTTTTCAGAGTCCAGATGGAAATCTGTTCCTTTCTGTGGTATTTGAATTCCTTTTTTTTTTGCCTTTGAATAACAGCAGAAGATTCTACTTGTGCAAACCCACTGAAAAAATATATCCACAAAGGAGATAAACTATTATATTTGGTAAATATCAAAATAATTGAAAAGATGCAAAAAAGTAACACACAAAAAAAGTCCGTCACGAATCAGCTTGAGATTTAATACTTTCTTCAGCTATGTGATTCTTGTAATTCAGTAAAGGGTCATTTGTGCTCATTCAAACATACAACTTTACACCTTGTTCTCCTGGGAGATTAACGCTTATGGAGATGACAGGAAAGATGATAAATTCTACATGTGAAGGAAAGGGATTGTTTTAAATAATAGGACAATGCGCAGAGTAACCCGGACAAGGAGGGCTGCAGATGCATTTCAAGAACCATTAAAAACACTCAAATAATCAAGAAGTTCCTTAAATCTACCCTCCTCTGCCATATTTTAGTCTGCCAGGTGCAAGCAAGCAGGCCCTCTCAGAGGTCCAGAGAGGCCTGGGCCACTTCCAGCTTCCAGCTCCCTCGCCATAATAAAAATAAAAAATGACGACACATGAAAACAAAATAAGGCACCAAAAAAGAGTGAGACGTAATTTGAATATTTTTATTTAACAAATGCTTTTCTAGCCTTTTTCTGTGCAAATGCACTAATTATTGAGGAAAAATCTAGCTTTTGTACAAAGTCACAGTTGACATTAAGCCTGGCAAGCCCATTCAAACGCTTTTGTCCCATAGTTGAACAGTGATAGTTCTTTACCTGCTTCAACACGTTGAAGGTGCGTTCACCTGAAGCCACCGATGCCGGCAAACTGACAAAAATTTGAGGCTCCCTTTGAGCTTGAGGCCCAGGCCAAATGGCCCTCCTGCCCCCCCATCCCCGTGATTGACCCTGTAAGCAAGCACGGTTTTCCCTTCTAAGTAAACAAAACAATTTCAAAGTCAGCTCAGTCATGCAGCTGTGCATTCCACTGCCATTCCTAAGAGGGAATCTCTAATGGAGAATGGAAGTAGGTTCTCCCAGCTCTTGAAGTCATGGAAGCTACTGCAGCATTTGCATCGTGACAATGTGCTCAGTCTCGGAAGGGGATCTGAGACTGCTTCCATTGTTCTTTTATTATCCACCCTGCCAGCCACTCTGAGTTGCATCATTGACATTAGCACTAGGTGCATGTATGCAAAGATTCTAAGGTAGAAAGTAGGTGCTGCCTTGGAAGAGGTGTGCAATATGTACAAGGAAAGGCAATTTGAAGGGGCTATGAGTTGAAAACAAACAATTTCCACACCCCATTATTTTTCCCTCACATATGAATTATTTTACTAGTGAAACTGAGCACATTTCCAAGTAAAAAGGGTCCCGTTGCATCAGAATCGTTGCTTTGAAATTCCTGGTTTGAGTTTTCACATTCTCTGTTGTAAAAACAACCAATCTGTCAAACTCTTAATCAGAAACGTGCAATCTGAGGGGCACAAAATTGTCTGAAATGAAACAGCAAGGATATTTGTGCAAAATACGGAAATGTCACCAGTATTCCAGCTCCATGGACTGTAGTTAAGATAATCAGAAAGGAGTTAAAATTAGGGATGAGTTGCATGATAAGAACGGCCTCTCCCATTATTCATTTTTATACATCTCTGCACTTCTGGATCATCACTGAGACTCAAATCACAAGTGGCAACAAACCATAAACAAAGCTGATTTCATAGAATTCCCAGCACATTTAGAAGTAGGAAGTACCCAAAATCTCACGAACCAGTTACAAATCTGTTTTGCAGACTCAAGAAATAATAATACCTTGTACTTCTATAGCACATGCTAGCCTAGGATCTCAAAACACCCTATTCCAAATGAAGAATTTAACATCACACTCTTCCCATGAGGGGGCAGATACCATTAACCTCATTTTACAGATGATGAAATGGAAGACCAGAGAGATTAAATGACATGCTTCAACATAAAAAAGAAATCTGAGGCAGAGTCAGGCATAGAACCCAGGTCACCCTTCTCCCACGCCTCAAGCACAAAACCATCTGAACTTCTGGGTACTTAGCTGAACTGAATCACAGGACTTTTTGAGGTTTCCCTCTCAGTAAGTAAACTGTGGGGAGGGGGAATAAAATGACAACTGGGGAGGAGAAAGACACCTTGTGGTTTTTTTACTGTATGTGTACAGATACAGGGCCTTATCTGGTGCTAACCGTCTCCAGTATCACTCTACAGTCTATATTCGCCTGTGGACATTGGCCATTGCATTCTACTGCTAGACATGGCTGCAGCAGAGATCAGTAGGTAGGTAGCTGAATCTTTTCTCTGAATTTCAGATGCAAGAAGAATAATCTGTTTCTGACTTAAAATATTTGAGCTAAGAGGATACATGTGTGATTTTTGATCACTCATAGGTATTTAGATCCTGCAATCTGACCCAAGCAGGTCACAGATCATACCCCAACTGTTCAATGAGCTTCGTGCAGACCCCAGTGCCTAGGCAGAGCTCATTACATGTTCAGGAATCTTAGATTTCCTCAGGGTATAGATGTGATTTTTGTGTTTGGCTGGAAAGCACCATCCAAACCTTGAGAGCTAGGACAACAAATACAGTTAATAATAAGTCGTAATAAAAAAGCACCCTTTTTACCACTCTCCTGCTGATATTTCTGAAAACCCCCTTCTGGAAATAACTTAGTACAAAACAGAATTTCTATTGGTGAATTAGAATTTCCTAAATGTCAGCATGCGAGGAAGTGGTACACCCAGAAATGTCAACTAAAGCAACTATGCTATAGAAACATGATACTTTGCTCCTGTATGGAGCCTTCCATTTGAGGATCTCAAAGCACTTTAAAAACATTGAGTATTAATCCTCATAATACCCTTGTGAGCTTGGTAAATTGTTTTTAAAAGTAGCTACTCAACCAGGCTTCCTCTTTGGCATATACTTCTTAGGCTAGCAGCAAAGTACTCTAAATCAATACTTGCTCACTCAAAGCATGGGTCATTTATAGGTCATCCCTATATTAGATGGGTCTTGCATCATGTCTATTTTTAAGTATCTTTGACAATGGCTTTAGAACAATTGGTGAGCAGGTGCTGCATGGCTAACTGAGTGTGTGTGTGTGTGTTATTTCTGTATCTCTTGTCTACCATTGGTATCATTTCATTACCTGAATTCTTTTAATTAAAAAACATCTGCCAACTCCTGTCGTCTGTCAGGATTCACCACTGCTGTTCCCTTTGTAGTGCCTTTTTATAACGTTAGCAAGCAGGTGGAAGAAAAATCTTGCTGTTACAATCTTTCAGTTTTATGAGTAGCCTGGGCTGTTTAAACTACAAATTAACTTTTACTGGCCCTGTTTTTAGAGTGATCTTTGCTGTGGTGATGTGCAGTATGCAGGTCACTTCAGTAGGTGTGTTCAGAAAGGCCTGTTTCAGTCACACTAAAAACCTTTAAGGACAAATGAGTGTCTGCCATTTGTCTGCCTCCCTAATTAGCTTGTAAGCTCATTGGGGCAGGGACATTGTTATGTGTATGTGCAGCATTTAATACACTGAGTAGCCACTGTCAGCTGGGGCCTTAGCTGCTACCCTAATATACAGGGTTATCATTTTATCCTAGGTGCACAGAGGAGATAGCAGGTTCCACAACTTCAGAAAATGGGTTTTCATTTTGACTTCTAAGTGGAAATAAATTTTCCAAAGCCGAACTTCTTAGCTGGTATGTCCCTAGCTCCTTGGAAAACCAGTTATTCAGCTGTGCATCCATTGTCTGTACAAATGCTAATTACAAGTCCAGGGTCTCTTTATACCATATGTAATTACAATATACCCCCGGGAATATTTCAGGGAACCCGGAGGAAAATTGTTGCTTGTGTTAAGGTTTTGTTCCGTGCACATTGCATACGCACATTTGTTGGTTAGATTAGAGCAGGGGCGGGGTGACCCAGGTCTGATATTTCCTAAACCTCACAGCCCACAAAAGACTCTATTAAGTTAGATTCTTTTTTCCCTGTTAACAAAGGTGCTTTTGTTATCATCCTGCCTGAGAAATAGGTAGCGCATGAAAGGCAGGGAGATAGACAAAAGTTCCCAGACCTACAGTATGTCCATTGCTTTATAATGCATTTTTTAAAGACTGCCCAAAGAGCTAAGCATAAGAACAAGCAGAAGCTGGTCTGCAAATGCTTGTTTAGGTGATCATCCGCAGTTCACCTCTTATACACCTCTACACAAAAAAGAAAAACAGGTACTTCCAGGCTAACCATAGTTTCATTTTAAATTACACAGAAAAGTCACAAGAAGAGCACCCCACCGCATGTGTGTCTTCTAAGTTGCAGTCTAGAAGTGACTCCACACAATGGTTCCCTTTCCTAGTTGCCCATCTATTTTCTCTCTCAACCCAACCAAATACTTCTCCTTGCTCTTGGAATCTTATCATACCATTTCCCTGACCTCAACTTTTGTTTTCTAACTCCAAACAGCCCCAAGCCCCAGAGCTCAGCAATTCCTTTATCTTCCCAACTCCTTCCCTCACCTTTCTAAAGATCCCCCAAATCTCTCAACCTCTCACCTCCCTTTACTTACTCCAAAAGGCGTCTCAGCTCAAATTCTCATCTTTATTCCCAAGAGCCCTGCCACTCCCAAGCTGAACTCCTGAACCACCAACTCCCAATGATGATATTCCACTGGGGGTCAGGTACTCACTATGCTTGTCATTTCTAGGTTGCTCCTTTAAGTCCCATGTAGTCTGGTGGGCTCTGGAGGTTCAAAGCCCCAGAATACATTTCTTACTACTCACTGGAACTGAAGACCGCAACTGATATGCAAGAGATGGGTTTTGAAAAAGGGTGAAGACATGCTTGGTGGATGGAATGAAGTGCTTAGCCAAACATTTCTTAGCCTAGACAAAAAACACTCGGAGGCCAATTTAAAATGTACAGTAGACTGAGTTCTGAGGTAATTTTTATTTTCTCAAACCAATTCCCCCAGGCCTAATAATGTTTTTGAACTGAACATATTTATAGTACTGCCCCTCTTGGACCAAATAAGATAAGCTGTCAACATGCAATACAAAAGACACCCCTTGGCATTTGCAAAAAAACAGCAAGTGCATGGATACTATAGAGAGAAGGCTTTGCTGCATCAACCTGTTATAAAGTGCTTTCAGCCACACTGAACATCTGAAGTGTTTGAACTTGATCAATTAGAACAAGTTGTCAGGGACACTAGAAGCTCTTCAGAAGAGCACAGAAGGTTCCCGTATGTTATCCACCAACGTCATATACCTTCAGCCTAAGAATTGCCAGAACCTCGGCAGCAGGGTATAAAATAAAAATCATCCACGCCTGCAATATTTCAGCAAGCAGGGATTTTTTTCTCTAATAAATATTCTTCCCTGCAGCTTTTCCTTCTGTCTCTTCTTTGCTACTCTCTGCCCTGTATACTTTTTCTATTTATTTCCCACTCCTTTTTCTTTCCCCTCCTCTCTCCTTATTTCTTTTCTTCTTTCACTCTGCTCCCATTTTCCTCTCAAGCCTATTTTCTGTCCCTCTCACAGTCTCCTCTCTCAGATCCCATTCTCTGACCTTCTTTATCCATTTCTCCATTCCCTCACTATTACACTCTTCTCTCTGACCTGACTTCAATTTTTGCAGGTCTCTGTGCTAAGTATGGGATATTTCAGTTCCAACCAATCTCTAATCTAAGCTCCAATAAAGTTATGTCCTTCCTTCCTCAGCATCTTACTAACTATACTATTCTCAGCAAGCTATCAGCTTTTCCTAAAGCTTGCACCTACAATCACGTTTTTAATAAGGAAGAGCACAAGCAATGAAATTCATCAGCAGATCAAAACTTTCTCAAAGTCTGAGCTGTCCAGATCAGTTTGGTTCAATCCATTGTGGCAATTGAGAATTTTGGTTCAATCCATTGTGGAAATTGGGACCAGGTGTGAAGCTTAGAAACTGAGTTTTGGGAAATATGAGTAGAACTGTGCAAATGACAGAAACCCCATTTCATAAAGGATTTGAGATTTCAAAATCTGTCTTTGCTCTGAAATAGAAAAAAACCTCCAAAATATCAAAATTCTCCGTGATGGTAATTTTTTTTAAAAAATAATTTTTGTTTCACATTGATCAAAATGTTTAAACTGGACAAAATCAAAACATTTTGATTTTGATCTTTTAAAATTTTATATTACAATAAATAATGCCATACAAAATTTAAAAAATCATTTCAAAATGAAAAATTCAAATGTTTAATTCCAAAAATGTCAAAACAAGACATTTTGATCTTGTCACAATATTGCTTCCCTTGGATTTTCTCCAAAATGAAATATTGGTGAAATCAATATAATTTCATTAAACATTTTATTTTGATGGAACTGCATTCTCCAGCAGAAAATAGGTTCCACTGAAGCTTCTCTGACCAGCTGTAGATATGGTGTTTTGGCATGAATGCATCCCCGGTTTTTAATAACATCAATATGAAATGCAGCTGCAGCAAGCAAACAACTTTTTCTTCTCAGAGAAAAATCACAATATCTACACAAACCTCTGCATCTGAACTGACTGGTTGAAAGATTCCTAGATGTATTTGATCTCCCCCTGCTATTGTGCAACCTCTTCCGCTTCTGAAAAGCTAGTCCGCATATTATCAACTTTTTTCTTAGCACTAGAATTTATACATGCTTGTCTTGATCTCAGTGACCTGGTCCACACTGGTGGTTCCCCCCCCACCCAACATCTCCCATATGGTACAGAGCCAACAATGCAGTTCTACCTGTAGGAGTGCTGGTGTAGACAAGTTGCTGGAATTTTCTTTTCCAACCATCATCTCCTCTATTCCCACATTGATCCTACCAGCAGTGGAGCTGCTCCAGAAGTAATGCAAGGATAAGAGATTTTAAGACAAATGCCACTGTAGCTTTGTATAGCTCAAAATTCTGTCTCTTTTACCAACAGAAATTGGTCCATTGAAAGATACCCGCTTTGTCACTGTAGAAACAGACAGTGAGTTCCATCATTTTTGTGTTCCTTCTTTTCAAAATAATCCTCCTCTTTCGAACATGCTGCAGAGCACAATATTGGACTATCACCCCAAGCTTGCAGACCAGGCACTTTCTTGGGGTCATAGAGTACTGGTGGGTGGATACATGTAACTCCACCCCCAACATAGGAGGAAGAGCAGGACATTTTAGGATGGTATCCTACCTTGTTGTTGAATGAGTGTGGCAGTGGAAGAAAGATGAGGGAAGAAATTCCCTATGTTCCCCCTCCCCTTCTAGCAAGCTGCAGAGGGCAAGATATGACCCTATGTCTTCAGTCAGCAGGTGCTGTATGAAAGTAAACCTGGTTTCATACAGCTGGTCAAAATAGGACCAATGGTGGAAGAATCTCTGTGGAAAAAGGGTCGGTAGAACATGGAACAAACTATCAGACCCTGGAGTGTGAGCCCATTGAGAGAGAGCTGAACCACATTGTGCTAAAGGGAAGAATAAAAGGATAAAATTGCTGTTCAGACATTTGAATTAATATGTATTAATTTAGATTAATTGAAAGGCTAAAAAGGAACATTTGTCTATATTCTAGGTTCTCTGACACAGGGTATTATTTGTTCTGTGTTTTTAAGCTATGTGCAACAGTGCAACTTAACATAATCACCAGCTGTAAGCAAGGTTACCCCCAATAATTCCTCAGCCTTAAAATTACCTCCTCCCTTCCCCCCAGTCCATTTTTAAATGCCATGTGGGGAGCAGGAAAGATAAACTTTGCAACAGTCCAGAAGGTCATCAGATTCAAGGCATTATGGACCAAGGGAGGAAGCAATGGGATATTGCAATGGGAGAAAAAGAAATTTGAAAAGACCCAAATGAGAGGCAGTGACAATCAGTAGATTGTCCTGTGAAGGACGATTCAAGATGCTGAGTTGGGGGTCCTTATCTAAATTTGAGTTGGGGTCCTTATCTAAACTTCTTTGGGTGGCTCTTTTAAAGGGTATGGGTGTGATTCATGGGCAGACTTGACTGGGGCTCGTTTATTTTTCTGAACCACTTCATCCACCCTTAGCAAACAAATACATCACTGAGTTTAGCAATAGTTCTTGAACTTTTACAACAGCAAGGTAAATAATTATAATACTTAACTCTTATCTTTTCATCCATCTCTCTCAAAATACTTTCCAAAGAAAGGTAATGATCATTATCCCTATTTTACAGATAGGGAAACTGAGGCATAGCATCTTCACCAAGGTCAGAGCTGGGAAGAAAACCATGGCTTCCAGAGCCAGTGCCCACTCCACTGGACCATACAGCCTCAGATATAGATATTGTTAATGCTGCCTTCTGGTGAAAATGTTGCATTGCAAAATGTGCTAGCTGATTTGCATAATATCAAATAAGTGTGTAAGTGGAATTAACTAGCAGGTATTTTTCTTTTGTTTGTTTTAATTATTTCAAACGGCAGTGTTTGTAAATGTGATTGACATTAAACCTTTATTTAGACTGTGCTTTGAATAAATGGATTGACATTAAAATTAGCCTCTATAGTTTATAAAGCAGAAAGATTGGGTTAGGAATATTACAGGAGTTATATTAAGCTTCATCACTGAATTAATTTCTTGCTGTTGATGTTTGCTGTTTGGCTTCTTTGTCTTTGTAAATTTTTTATATTTCTGTACGTTGTCTTTTCCTACTGCTGCCAGTGAAAGGAGACTTTACTGGGAATCAGAGGGTAATGAATGATATTCCCATATCACATATAGGTGATTAACAACCATGGGGTCAATTTTCACAGGCACAAATGGCAGATAACCCCTCCCCTTAATTTTCAATGAGAGTTAGGCACCTCAGAGCTATTTGTGCCTTTGTGACTACCTCCCTGCTCCAGAGTCTGTGGGAACAATTATATATATTTTATGCTAAAGGTATAGCTTAACTTCTAAGCAAAAGCTAAACATTACTGTGTCAAAAAATAATAAGGATTTTTAGGTGAATTAAACTTCTTTATTTCTTCTTCCATGGTTTTAATTTAGATCCAGACCAAAAATAAGGATGAAACTTTGCCCAGATTAGAGATTTCTATAGTGATCCTCTATTTTAGTTGTCTGAATGGCTTATTTGTTCGACAGAAAAGGTATGACTAGGTATACACCATTATAGAATATATGAAGATTTACTTAGATTGATGCCTAAGAAAACGACAAGTGCATTAACAAATCTAGCTGTCCAAAAGTCACGAGTAATGTTAACCAAGAAGTACATTACTGTGATTCCATCAAAATGTTCTTTTATTTATTTAACTTTTCCATTTTCATTTTTTATTTGGGTAAGATAATTGCTTATGATAAGCTCTCTGTGTGTAGCCTTGAAACATGCAGAATGGCAGCCTCTAGACTGTAACATGTACTCAGAACTGAAGCATTAAAGCTGTGTAATGGCCAAACCATATTTGCATATTGAAATGATCTCAATTAAAAAATTTTATCAGATGACTTCAAAGAGAGAACTTCTCAACATGCAATATATTTTTCCATGAAACTCAGGCTATTAGGGATGTAATGTGTTTATCTGCCTCTGTAAATATAGTAATTTTACTGTTGATTTCATAAATAATAAAAGATAAAGTTCTTCCCTTGGGCTCTGCACCACAACATTCTTTTATCCTTCTTTAGATTTTACCCACTGTACTCTGAACTACTTAGAAGGACACAAACATAATAAAGCCCTCAGAACTTGAATTAAGTAATACTTTGCACTTCAATAGGGGGTTTAATCCAAGAACAAGGCACATTACAACAATGAATCATGTGTTATAACACCACAGAAAGGTCGTGGTAAGAAACAAATAGGGATCACTTCACCCATCATTGAAAGGCAGCCACCTCTCTGAGATGAAATAAGATGACTCTTAAACAGCAACACTGTACAACAGCTTAAGAATGCAAGTGAAGAATACGAGCAAGTGAAACTGCAGAAAGCATTTAATTAGAGTAGGCAGAATGTAATTACCTGAGCTGCAATTTAGCCAGTGCACTGGGTTTATATCCCTACTCCAGTGCTCGCAGGTATAGTATGGAGGTTCTTCTGCCTATAAAATATCCTAGTG
This sequence comes from Mauremys mutica, assembly GCF_020497125.1. NCBI lineage: Eukaryota > Metazoa > Chordata > Testudines > Geoemydidae > Mauremys > Mauremys mutica. Next base: position 164,793,721 of record NC_059074.1, on the reverse strand, counting down.
AGATTATGGGTTGTGATATTCTTATTCACATTGGATTACACCCGAAGTGAGTGGGTCGCTTTGTGGAGTAAGTTACTACTCATGGTGAATACAGGTTTCACAATCTGCTCCTCCTTCCTTACCCACAGTTCCATTGTACCAGCTGTTCCACTCCACTTGTGAGGCATGCTTTAGTCACGCATTTGTCCACCGTGCCACAAGTGCTTTCACACTTTCCTCAATGCGACTCCTTGTGTATGCTGTCCCAGAGCTAGTCCATACCCTACTCAGTCCTTCTAGAAATCCTTCCTCAAACCCCACTTCTCTCATGATGCCTATGGGCAAATGCCATCTGATAATAGTTAGGTAGATGTCCAGTAAGGATTGCTGACATCAAATCTTTGTTTTATTATATCTTATCAATTATTTTATATTAAATGACCTGATTTCATCTCACCATGCATGCAGCAAGTCTATGTAACCACATTTTCGTATCACTATTATCTTGTTCCTCCCCCCCTTCATCACTCTGAGTCCTTCTGCATGCTTGTGACATGCCATGCACAGTCTTCAGATATAATGTAAACTCTTCAGGTTAGGTACTGTCTCTATGTGTTTACATAGCATCTGATTCTATAGGGTTCTGATCCAGAAGGAGCCATTGACTTCAATTTTAATACAAATACAAAATTATTATTATTTAAATGTAATTGAAATACTTGAAAAAATGTGAAATGTTGCTCCTCTTCTATTGATAGTTTAATCTTGCTAATAAAGAGCTCCATAATGCAAAGTCATAAGGATTTGTGGGTGCTCAGTACCTTGAGAGATCATGTCCATAAATGTATAGTGCCTAACAGTATTAGTCCATTATTTCATGTTTACAATGCATTTTCTTTTGGCACACTATAATAAAAACCCTTTCAGGTTAGTGTCATTAGTGGCAGATTTGGAATACACGCTAAGCACTGGGTTGTGGTGACTTGTTTTTGCATGTGGGCTATGCACTGTGTAAATCTCTTCTCTTGTCTGTCACCAGTAACAGCCCATTCTCCTACAGTAGATTCAGGGCTTATAGCCTCAGTAGGCGGCAGTGACTAGAGGGCCACATGAAGACACATTTGAATGGCTAAGGCACATCCCATCCAGTGGAGGACAAAGATGGGAGGAGGGCAGCACACAAATGTCACCTAGTATATGTATGTGATGGGGCATATGAAACCCACACTGGGCAGGAAGTAATAATAAGCTGCTGTGGGCTCAGTCAGCCTCACACCACTTCACCCAGAAGAGCTGCCAAGCTTGGAGAAGGCGGTTAAAAGGAGAGAGTCAGTTTAGCTGGGGACTGACCAGGGAAGGAGTGCAGTTCCTATGCTGTGGGAGAAGCTTGGATGGTGCCAGCAGCTGACAGAAGACTGTGGTCTGCCAAGACCTCCGCATGGGAGGGTAGGACTGACACAGCCTTAGTTTGATTTATTACCAGGAAGCCATTAGTGAGCATTAAGGCAAGCCGCTGGACCTGGGATACACCTGAAAGGAAGGGGGCTGAAAACCAAAGTTCCTGACATCAAAGTATTTGAGAAAGCAAAATTGCCAAGTCTAATCACTGCTGTCAAATAAAGTCATCTTCGTTGGCTTGGTCATCTGCATCAGAAGGATAGTCTCTAAGGTGCCACAAGTTCTCCTCGTTCTTTTTGCTGATACAGACTAACACGGCTACCACTCTGAAACATTTCAAAGGATTTCCTTCATGGAGAACTTGCAGATGCTCCAAGGCTACTGGGCTGACCTAGGCTCAGATTCAAGGACATTTGCAAGAGGGACTTGAAAATTTTCAGTATTGATACCACAAATCTGGAAGGTGCAGCTTGCAATGGGCCACAACGGAAGACTGCGCTGTGCCAGTAAATGAAAGAGACTGAAGAAAGATGGTTGGGAGAGAGAGGAAAGTGAAGAGAGCAAAGAGGAAAGCATAGCAGACCACAAGCACTAGCAGTGCTCTAGATCCATTCTCTGGCCCAGCATCTTACGCTTGCACTATTTGTGACAAGCACTTCACTTGAGAATTGGACGTTTTAGTAACTCACCAAGCTGGAGCATGATACACAGTTACTGAGTAACTTTGGCTCTTACACCATCATGTTATTCATTATTCATGAGGATTTGGACAATACTCATGAAAATATTCGCAAATTCCAAAAGCTTCAAAAATTTGAGCACAAAAATTTTTCATCCAAAATTTCATACAGGAATTGTGTCATTTGCTATTGTATCAAGTAAGGTTGCAGCAAGGGAGATTTAGGTTAGATAGTAGGAAAAACTTTCTAACTATAAGGGACAGTTAAGAAGGAACATGTTACCAAGAGAGTTTGTGGAATCACTCTCACTGGAGGTTTTTAAAAACAGGTTAGATGAACACCTATCAGGGAGGGTCTAGGTATATTTGGTCTTGCCTCAACAGGGGGGATGGACTGAATGACCTCTTGAGGTCCCTTTCAGTCCTACATTTCTATAATTTCTATTAAGATATCCAGCAAGGGAGAAGAAACAATGCAATATCACCACACATGGCAAATAAAGAATGCACAGAGAGGAGATATTACGAACTGCCCATAGTCGGAAAATTATTCATCTAAATTATTTATGGAATACTTGCAAATAATGAACACATTGGAAGAAAATCAGGATCCGTTTGCACATAACTCACACTCTGACAGAGGGACGAATCCTCTGCTGGTGTAAATGGATGTAGCTCAGCTGGCTTCAGTGGAATTTTGGCCATTTACCTTGATAGTGAATTTGGCCCATTACTTATAACTAATAGTCATAGCAGTGTTAGCACACATTTTGGTCATCCTGAACTTCATATAAAGGAGGAGGTTTTTCTCTTGAGCTAACAGAAAATCTCCATTAGCTGTGGTAGCACTTGGATTTAGGAAACATACAGCAGCAGGTGTGACATTCCAGCAGACAGTGATAACAACAAACACTAGTCATCCCATTATAATGGGTTTCAGATTTCTCAGTCCTATTCTGCATCGGACTGTCAAAGTCAATGTATCCTATTTGGTTAATTATTCTTCATTATATTTAAGAAGCTTTAAACCACATTGTCATAATTTGCTCTGTCATAAATGGACACAGGGATTAGAACATCTTTCATATTATACTTGAGCTTTCCCTCAGAAGATACCTATAGTAAAACAGAGAAACACTATTAACACATTAAGTGTGACATGTATTCACAATCTGTTTTCCTCCCCATTTTTTAGCCTTTTTTCTGTGCTACAGTTTTTCAGGAGGTATTGTAGGGAAAGACTGTTGACATATAGTAACTTAGAAAAGAGGAGACTAAATAGAAGCTTTCCATAAATATAGAGGATCCTGTAAGGAGAGGAATGGATTGTTGCCAAATAAGCTTTTTGAAAGACTAACATTCAAAACAATAGGTCATGCAGACTGACATTGACGAGGGAACAACTGTAGAATGCAGTATATGGAATTCAGGCAGAATATCTTTAGACAAAGGACTGTCAGAGCACAGAATAAAGTGGGATGTGCTAAAGTCAGTAATAGATGTAAACTGTGAACATCAGTTCAAGAGGAAGCTGGATATGTTTAGAGAGATGAAGTGAATATAGAGGTTCAGCCACAAGAGAGGTAATTGGGCTTAAGATAGTGAGCTGCCATTTATAGTGATTTGTATTTCCTGAGTTGAGAGAGGCAGACCTTTGGTGGACTGTGTAGTTTTCTCCTGGCCATTATTAGTCTTATGTCTCTAAAAAGTGCTCTACTCTATCACAGCAGCCACAGTAATAAAATGTGAGTTAATAATATTATTTATCTTGTAAGCATCACTCATGTTTACTATAGAATTACCTTTTTTCTCTCCTGCTGTACCTCCCACCTATTTGCATTTGAAGGGTAAAATCACAACCAAAGTTACTCAGGGTATGTCTACACTACCAGAGTAGTTCGATTTAACTTAACTCGAATTTGTGGAATCGACCTTACAAAGTCGAACGTGTGTATCCACACTAAGAACAGTAATTCGACTTTGTGAGTCCACACTAACGGGGCAAGCGTCGACATTGGAAGCAGTGCACTGTGGGCAGCTATCCCACAGTTCACCGCTTCCAATGTTGACGCTTGCCCCGTTAGTGTGGACTCACAAAGTCGAATTACTGTTCTTAGTGTGGATACACACGTTCGACTTTGTAAGCTATCCCACAGTTCCCGCAGTCCCCGCTGCCCATTGGAATTCTGGGGCGAGCCCCCAATGCCTGCTGGGGGAAAAAAATGTGTCGAGGGTGGTTTTGGGTAACTGTCGTCATTCAACCATCACTCCCGCCCTCCCTCCCTGAAAGCGCCAGCGGGAAATCTGTTCGCGCACTTTTCTGGTCAGTGACAGCGCGGATGCCACAGCACTGCGAGCATGGAGCCCGCTGTGATCATCGCTGCACTTATGGCCGTTGTCAACTCCTCGCACCTTATCGTCCACCTCTTCCACAGTCAGATGCTGAGAAATCGGGCGAGGAGGCTCCGGCAGCGCGGTGAGGACATGAAGTGTGAGAGTGGCACAGACCTCTCACAAAGCACGGGACCCCGCGCCGTGGACATCATGGTGGCAATGGGTCATGTTCATGCTGTGGAATGGCGATTCTGGGCCCGGGAAACAAGCACGGACTGGTGGGACCGCATAGTGCTGCAGGTCTGGGATGAATCACAGTGGCTGCGAAACTTTCGCATGCGTAAGGGCACTTTCCTTGAACTCTGTGAGTTGCTGTCCCCTGCCCTGAAGCGCAAGGACACCCGGATGCGAGCAGCCCTGACTGTGCAGAAGCGAGTGGCCATAGCCCTCTGGAAACTTGCAACGCCAGACAGCTACCAGCCAGTAGCAAACCATTTTGGCGTGGGCAAATCTACCGTGGGGATTGCTGTGATGCAAGTAGCCCACGCAATCATTGAGCTACTGCTCTCAAAGGTAGTGACCCTGGGAAACGTCCAGGTCGTCATAGATGGCTTCGCCGCGATGGGATTCCCAAACTGCGGTGGGGCTATAGATGGAACTCACATCCCTATCCTGGGACCGGACCACCAGGCCAGCCAGTATATTAACAGAAAGGGCTACTTTTCAATGGTGCTGCAAGCACTGGTGGACCATAGGGGACGCTTTACCAACATCAACGTCGGGTGGCCGGGCAAGGTTCATGACGCGCGTGTTTTCAGGAACTCTGGTCTGTTTAGACGCCTGCAGGAAGGTAGTTTCTTCCCGGACCACAAAATAACTGTTGGGGATGTGCAGATGCCTATAGTGATCCTCGGGGACCCAGTCTACCCGCTAATGCCCTTGCTCATGAAGCCCTATACAGGCGCCTTGGACAGTGACAAGGAACTCTTCAACTACCGGCTGAGCAAGTGCAGAATGGTGGTGGAGTGTGCTTTTGGACGTCTCAAGGGGAGATGGAGGAGCTTACTGAGTCGCTCGGATCTCAGCGAAACCAATATCCCCATTGTTATTGCAGCTTGCTGTGTGCTCCACAATCTCTGTGAGAGCAAGGGGGAGACCTTTATGGCGGGATGGGAGGTTGAGGCAAATCGCCTGGCTGCTGATTACGCTCAGCCAGACAGCCGTGCAATTAGAAGAGCCCAGCGGGAAGTGCTGTGCATCCGGGAGGCTTTGAAAGCTAGGTTCCTCAGCGAGCAGCATGACCTGTGACTGTTCAGTTTCTTTACAGAGAAGTTGAACCTGCCCCTGTTTCTTTACCCAGTTAAAGAAACAGGGGCAGTTGACTATCCTCTGCAGTTACATACCCCGTTCACCCCGTTTCCCCCCTTCCAACACACATTTAAAAATAAAATACATGGAACATTGTTAATTAACAACGTTTTCTCTATTAATGACTTCACGTTAAAGGGTTGAAACTGGGACGCAGACTGTGCTGGGTAGGGTGTGTAGTGATGTAAAGACCGCTTCTAAACTCGAGGAATGACAGGCTCCTGCTCCTAGAGCGGTCTGCAGTGCCGGACTGGTTGTTTCAATGGAGCCTGCCATCCCTCCTTTTCGGGACTCTGTGTGTGGGGGCTATGTGACCTTGTGGCGGGGGAGGACGGTTACAGATTCCCCTGCTGCGTGGCTCTGTGGTCCAGGACAAGGACCGCTGCATAAGATCTGTAACCGCTCTCCCCCGCCACAAAGTCACGTACCCCCCACCCACACAGAACATGAAAACCACCTCCCAGACCGACCAGAGTGCCTACTGACTGCACTGTGTGTGTGACCTGCTGCTGATCCTGCCCCCGTGTCTGTACCCTGGTAAAGGTGACTGTCCTATGCAATTACCAACCCCCTTCCTTCCCCCTTCAAACACAGTCTTCTGTACAAGAACATGACGGAAACAGTAATTAACAGCAAAGTATTTTTAATAATCAACTAGACAGTTAGGGGATGAAACTGGGATTGGGGCTTAGGTGAGTCAGGAAGGGAAGGACTTCTCAAAATTTAGGGAATGAGAGCTTTTTGGTAATTGAGCACTCTGCAGGGGTGGAGTGACAGTTTTCACGGCCCCTGGTGCCCCTCCTTCTCGTTACTTTGGGTGAGGGGGGTATGGGACTTTGTGGCGGGGGGGCGGTTGCAGATACACTGCAGGGGGGCTCTGTCCTCCTGCCTGCGGTCCTGCAGAACATCCACAAGGCGCCGGAGCGTGTCCGTTTGCTCCCTCATTAGTCCAAGCAGCGTTTGAGTCGCCTGTTGGCCCTCTAGATGCCACCTGTCCTCCCGTTCGCTGTGTGAGCGCTGGTACTGAGAGAGGTTCTCCCTCCACTGGCTCTGCTGGGCCGCCTCGGCTCGGGAGCAGCCCATAAGTTCAGCGAACATCTCGTCCCGTGTCTTTTTCTTTCGCTGCCTAATCTGCGCCAGCCTCTGTGAGGGGGATGCTGGGGCAGGTCGGGAGACAGTCGCAACTGTGTGATGGGAAAAAGGGAGTGAATTCCTTACAAAGATACATTTTTGCGAACAATGAACATAGTCTAGTCTGTCTCTGTGAACAAGACCATGCACAGCACCTATCTCATGCGCACTCAGGACAAATTCGAATTTTCGGCCTTCGCATTCATTGCCTGGGGTCTTGCACTGGAGATCAGACAAACGGGGCAGGACAGCAGAATCCGTGGAGCAGGTAGGCATGGTAAGCCGTAGACTTTTGGCTGCTTAAAACTTAATGTATAGCAGTGCCCTCCTGCTGCAGCCAATCTGGAAAGCATGAACTCTGCCCCTGTTCCACCCCCTCGCGGCTGTCCCCGGGAAAGATCCCTGTATGCTGCCCCTCTGCAGCCTCCACCACGTGGCTGTAAACCGACGCTTATTGTTATGCAAAGGAACAGTGAAGCATTCCCAATACTAACATTACCCTAATTCCCCTAATTCAATGCAGGAGTCGCCGAGCGAGATCACCCTGAGGAGGATCACTGACAGAGATAGAGAGCGCATGCTGCGTGAAAGTCAGCACAAACCAGGGTCCTATGCTGCCATGCTCGTGGAGGCAATGCTCCCAGAGTACCTGATGATAGCCTGGCACGGAAAAGTGTCCTACCACGGAGCACCCGATAAGGCAGCTCTCCCCAGGAACCTCATGCGTAGGCTTTTCGATTACCTCCAGGAGAGCTTCGTGGAGATATCCCAAGAGGATTTCTGTTCTATCCCCATATATATTGACCTTCTTTTCACATAGTTCATATTCCTGTTCCATTAAAAATAAATGTTTACATGTTTAAAGCACTTACCGACTGATCCTTCCCCTGATTCAGGGTCCGGGTTAACAGCCGGGGAGGGTTGGTAGGGGATCTCCGTGAGGGTGATGAAGAGATCCTGGCTGTCGAGGAAATCAGCGTTGTAAGCGCTGTCGACTGCCTCGTCCTCCTCATCTCCTTCCTCATCTTCCCCGTTCACGAACATCGCCGAGGAACCAGCCGTCAATGCTATCCCATCATCAGAGTCCATGCACACTGGTGGGGCAGTGGTGGCAGACCCACCGAGAATGGCATGCAGTGCCTCGTAGAAGCGGCATGTCTGTGGCTGGGATCCGGAGCGTCTGTTTGCCGCTTTGATTTTTTGGTAGCCTTGTCTCAGGTCCTTGATTTTCACGCGGCACTGTGTTGTATCCCGGCTGTATCCTCTGTCTGCCATGGCTTTGGAGACCTTTTCGTAGGTCTTTGCATTCGTATTTTGGAGCGCAGCTCTGAAAGCACAGTCTCATCGCCCCACACAGCGATCAGATCCAAGACTTCCCGGTCAGTCCATGCTGGGGCCCTCTTTCTATTCTGAGATTGCATGGACTCCTCTGCTGGAGAGCTCTGCATCGCTGCCAGTGCTGCTGAGCTCGCCACGATGTCCAAACAGGAAATGAGATTCAAACTGGCCAGACAGGAAAAGGAATTCAAATTTTCCCAGGGCTTTTCCTGTGTGGCTGGTCAGAGCATCCGAGCTTGGACTGCTGTCCAGAGCGTCAACAGAGTGGTGCACTGTGGGATAGCTCCCGGAGCTATTAGCGTCGAATTCCATCCACACCTAGCCTAATTTGACATGGCCATGTTGAATTTAGCGCTACTCCCCTTGTCGGGGAGGAGTACAGAAATCGAACTAAAGAGACCTCTATGTCGAACTAAATAGCTTTGTTGTGTGGACGGGTGCAGGGTTAATTCGAATTAATGCTGCTAAATTCGACATAAACTCCTAGTGTAGACTAGGCCTCAGTGTATGGGGTTTTTTTTCCAGCTCTTACTGCATCTATACCAATTCACTGCACCTTGCACATACATGCGGACACACATACCATGTCTTATGGGCTTGCTCTGCCCCCCCCAAACCTTCATAATTGTGTTCCAAATGAGTCTATGATGCAATGATTTCATTCAGAATATTCCCATTTGTTTCAACTGCTTTCTTTTATGGTGCCACTGTATTTTCTGCCTACAAAGAGACCTGCTTTTCAGATTCCTACTTAACCAACACAGTGCTCTCTAGTTAACCAAGTACAGGAGGCAAAACACATCCCTAGTGGTACACAATGCCCTTGTCTTCACCAAAGAACTGAAGCTGCTTAAATAAGGATTTAAGGCCACTACTCACAGTGTATAAGCATTTGTGGGTTAAGAGCTTAAGTGATTTACTGTAGCTCAAGCAGGCAATCTGTGGCAGAGCTAAGAACTGAACCCAAAGGTCCTGAGTCCCAGTCCAGCACATTAACCACAAGGACATCTCTCCACTTTGTGCAGTTGTCTGCCACACACTATTTGGATTAGACTCGCTTGGAGGTCACTGTGTAATAACAGTTTGAACAACCTTCCCACTTCCACCTCATGGTGCACCTGTTGCCTTGCAAACTTTCCCAGCATCCCCCACTTCTGGAAGCTGCCCAAGAACAGTTGGGAAAGTACCCAAGGGGCTAAAGAAATTGAAATGGTGAGAACACTATTAGTGTAAAAAGAACAGGAGTACTTGTGGCACCTTAGAGACTAACAAATTTATTTGAGCATAAGCTTTCGTGGGCTACAGTCCATTTCATTGGATGCATAGACGAAAGCTTATGCTCAAATAAATTTGTTAGTCTCTAAGGTGCCACAAGTACTCCTGTTCTTTTTGTGGATACAGACTAACATGGCTGCTACTCTGAAAACTATTAGTGTAGACCAGGGGTCGGCAACCTTTCAGAAGTGCTGTGCCGAGTCTTCATTTATTCACTCTGATTTAAGGTTTCGTGTGCCAGTAATACATTTTAACTTTTTTAGAAGGTCTCTTTCTATAAGTCTATAATATATAACTAAACAATTGTTGTATGTAAAGTAAATAAGGTTTTTAAAATGCTTAAGAAGCTTCATTTAAAATTAAATTAAAATGCAGAGCCCCCCCAGACCGGTGGCCAGGACCTGGGCAGTGTTAGTGCCACTGAAAATCAGCTCGCGTGCCGCCTTCGGCACTCATGCCATAGGTTGCCTACCCCTGGTGTAGACGTACAGCAAAACGACTACAGTTCAGAACATGAATCTACATGGATGCACTGAACAGTTATGTTCAAATCAATTTGATTTCAGTGGGACAACTAGGGACAGTTCAGTGTTTTAGTGAAGACACAGCCTTAAGTCTCAATACCTTTGTGAAACAAGTACGGTGTTTCCCCCCTATTTTATAGATGAGAAAACTGAGGGACCAAGTGGTGTAAAGTGACTTACCCAAAGTCAAACAGAGTTTTCTTCAGAGCACGGACTAGAAGCCAGGGGGCTGATTCTGATCATATTTACACCAATAACAGGAGTAAGTCTATAGTCAACTCCTGATTACACCTATAGCAGTGACAGCAAAAGTCTCCCAAGTCTCCTAATGCCCAGTCCTGCCCTCTATTCAGAAGACCACACTTTCTCCTCTCCTACAATATGTAGACACACATTGGGGACAGATCCTGTCAAATCTGCCCTAAAAAGATAGAAGAGGATATCCCCAATGGGAGCCATTTATAAGTTCAGAGCAACCCTGGCAAGCCTCAGGACTGGGAGGGTGGAAAAGAGGCCTCACTCACTCCAAATGGTGCACTGAATGTTGCTCCAGCACATGTGAGGGTGAAGCACACGGTACACTACATCAAGCACTACACACATTACATTATTCATATAGGATGCAGATGTAGCACTGTGCAGTGCGGGTACAGAAGATGAGGAGAGATTGGGCATGCAATCTGTTGCTGGGTTTTTTATTTTGTTTTGTTCTGGAGGGGTTACATTATATTATGTGAAAATCTATTTGAATCTGAAAAACAAGAAGCTTGATATTGAGGACATAATTTTATTGTACAAACACCTATTATCATGTTAATATTCTGAATCAAGAAGTTCCTTGTGTCCTTTAAGGATGATTTCCTGTAACAGTGGGAACTTTATTCTTCCCTTTGAGAACATGGTAGAGAAAGAAACTTCCTTGAAGAGAGGCAGGTGGTTTTCCCTGTGAAGACACAAAGGCTCTTCCCTTCCACATTATCAAATATATATATGTCAGTATCAACCCTTTTAACCCTCTAGTTGCCTGGACTAAAATCCAGCAATTCATATCTACTTTTTCTCAGTTGCATATCTGGCTTTTCTTTTGCAGAATTCACTTTTTGCTCCCCCTCTCCCCACTAAAATAAAATTAATTTCATTTCTTCTATATAGATGGACCTGAAGCCAAACCCCAAATGTAAACACACTTGGGGTATGTCTACACAGGAGCTGGAGGTGTAATTTTCAGCATGGGCAGACATATCTGGGCTAGCGCCAATCAAGTTTAAAAACAAACAAACATAGCCACAGCAGTACAAGGGCATGGCGGCATGGAGTAGGTGCCTGGGATTTCGGACAAGATCTTATTCAGGATGGCTGGCGGCAGCACTGGTGCCATCACAGATACACTTCTATTTTAGCACACTAACTCAGCTAGAGGTAGTGTGTGTATATCTACCGGAGCTGGAAATTACAGCGCCAATGTAGACATACCCTCAAAGTTTGAGGAAGTTCCATTCAGAGCCAGATTAAAGGCCTGTTTTTCAGAGTTGCTTAGCACCACATATAGCAGAGGAGACACAGATCCCAAGGAACTTTTTGTAAAAACTCCCTTTCCTAGTATTTATCTGGGTTCTATGGACTTACATAAAGGTATTACTGTACCCAGAGCTAGCCAACAAAGAGTGAGACAAAAACTGGCCATGGAGCTGCAGGTGTAAGAGAGGTCATAATCTAGAAACAGTGGAGTTCACAGGTGTAAATTAAGGCAGAATTCATCTTGCTGGATCTTTATTAGTGGTAGTCATGATTGAGCCAAAAGGAGCCCAGCTGGAGTTTTTTAGATCCTAGGCTGAATTTGCAGCAGTGAGTTAGAGGAAAACTCATCTTTTTACAGTAAACTAAGTACATTTACTGGAAAGTACAGAGACACAAGCATGGAACTCTACACTGGTATTGGAAGGGTCAATTTTCATTAGAATTTCACTTAAGAAATATGTTCCAGGATCTTATTTTCCTCCCAGCCTAAATGCTCTACTGTTTAAATGTTTTCTGGGTTGCCAGTATAAATGCCCAGTTCTGTGTACTATAAACCTTTCCTTACCTTCCGTGTGAACAGCTCCACATCTACTGTGTGCTGTCCTCCCAATGGGTGTGTATGAGTCCTACTGACAGGTAAGGATGGAACAATACTAAGGGAGATTCCTTTGGGGTCTAATTTATTTGAGTGAAATTCTTAATCATGGCCATTGTTGTTTTTTTAAGTGCCATTGTCTATATCCACAGCTGCCTTCTCTAGGCAGGAGAGAGCAGCAGAATGCTACAGAACAGGTTTCAGCACCCTCCAAATTTATACAAACCTTCGCTGGCTCTGAAAACTTGTTTTCACCTGTTCTGTAGGGGGCCTATGGGCAAGGGCAAAAGGCGGCGAAGATCACTTTTAAAAGCTTCTCCCTGTCCCTTCCAACAATACTCCTCTTAATTCAATTAGGCCAAAATCTCATTTGAAGGGAGCTAAAGTAGCAGTAAACAGGGTGGGGGGAAGAAGAGTGGGAACAGAGAGAAAAAATGAATCCACTTGGGAGTACAGTTAAATGGTTGCCCATCCCCTTAACTCTGGGCATGTAATTCAAGAGGGAGAGAGTTATTTGATGTTCTTGGCTGGAAATCACACCCTCCACACCTATACTTTAATGCACCCACTGTACATAGTAGTTTGGCTGCTTACGCTCATTACCATCTGTTCAGATGGCATGGTGCCTGCTCACAAGTTGGATGATATATAGGTGCCAGGCAACAATGCGTTTTGATGGGCAGACTGCACAACACGGCTATTGCCATCTCTTGTGCATGACGCCATACTCAGCGCCAATAATCACACATTGGCACTTCATGCCTCCATACACTTGTTCACACCTGTTGACACTTATGTGCCAACACAGGAATCCTTGAACAAGGAAGAAAAGGAATACACTGAGTTTGCAGGCTTTCGCGATTTTCCAGTAGGAACAAGCATCACCTGGAGTTCTGTGCAACCTCTGGTCCAGACACCAGACTACACCCTAGACAAACACTGGACCAGACACTGAAATAGTTCAGTGGAGTTTGTCCTGATGCTGTTGCCTCTACATCTTGGTGTTTAGGGGGAAAAACTGCTTGACCATTCCAGTCAAAAACAGCATAGGGCCAGGATTGGATAAGCCTGATGTACTTCACCGGGTCAAACCAGACATTTAAAAGAAAAGTCCATGGGGATCCTAAAGTTTCCTGATATCCCACTGAGACCTTACTAGCTCCAGCTCCAATATTTATTTCTACAAGCCTTTTCACGGGCAGACTCATGTCTGCTGAGATGCCATTCCACCAACATTACTTCCCCTTTCAACAATTCCATCTTCAGTTTAGTTCCATCGCACAGCATCCCACATAGACTATGGCTTTTCAGGAAGGAGTTTAGAGAAATTCTATTGATGTGGTAGGCTTCAACCACACACAAGTAAACAGTTTAAGTAAAGATGGCTGCAGTTGGAGCTTACTCTTGTAGCTTCCAAAGCAGCTGCTAGTCATGTGGACATTGCATTATCGACGCAGATGTCAAGAGAGGTGTGATGTTGCACTCCATATGTTTTATGGAAATATGCTTATGAGTATGAATATGATGTAACTGGAATATGCTTTATGCAAAAGGTATCTTGTAATGTATCATAACAAAGGTTATAAACTACTGAATATATTCCTCCTATTTGTATGCGTGTATCATTCTTGTATCTGAAGCTAGAAATATGAAGTATAACTCTGAGGTCCTATTGTAATTATGCAAAGTGTGGGCCATTAATGGTGGTTTAGAATCTTGATGGCTCCCATTGACTAGGACAATTGGTTGTAAATGGTTTATTTACCTGCAAGCCTTCCTGTGTACATGTGGGTCAACCCAGGAAAAATGGAGGATAATGAAATCCATCTTAAATCAGGTACTTTTTCATTTAGAAAGAGGAGTGGGGACCCAGGAGACAAAAGATTCCCGCCTTGTACCAAAGCTAGAAAAGGGGGTGGAGCAGGAAAAAGGGCACTGCCAGTCATGAGAAAGCCCCTGATTACAACCTGAGATGTCTGCTGGAACTAACAAGGGCTGTACCAGGGGACAGGATTGGGCCCAGACCGAGAAGGAGTCTAGTCTGTGAAAGAAGCTTATTGGAACATCTCTGAGGGTGAGATATTACCTGTAATCAGTTCCTTAATGTATTCGGCTTCAACTTGTGTGTTTTTGCTTTATTTTGCTTGGTGACTTACTTTGTTCTGTCTGTTATTACTTGAAACCACTTAAATCCTACTTTTTATACTAGATAAAATCACTTTTGTTTATTAATGAACCCAGAGTAAGTGATTAATACCTGGGGGAGCAAATAGTTGTGCATATCTCTCTTTCAGTGTTATTGATGGTGGACAACTTATTAATTTACCCTGTATAAGCTTTATACCAAGTAAAATGGATTTATTTGGGGTTTGGATGCCATTGGGAACTGGGTGCTGGAGATTGAAAACAGCTCATCAAGTTGCCTCTTAAAGCCTGCAGCTTTGGTGGCATGGTTCAGGCCCTCGGTCTGTGCTGCAGCAGGCTAGTGTGCCTGGCTCACCAATACAGGGTTCTGGAAGTCCCAAGCTGGCAAGGAAAACGGGCTCAGAGGTACTTTCAGCACATCAGGTAACAGTCGCAAGGGGATCTCTGTGACCAAATCCATCACAAGAGGAAGTGGGGGAAAAGGCCCCACACAGAAGTCTAATAAGCTTTCAAGGGGTACTTTTGGTGGGAGAGGGTTTCCAATTCCCACCTGATCATTAAGGAAATCCAAAGATTTAGGGAGAGGGGAGATTCCGTGTTCTAAAGAAGCAGTTCCAGTAATTTCTGATTCCTGTGGGCCAAGGTTAGGTTGCTTGGGAGCCAACCACAGAAGCCTTATACATCTTACGTGCATACTTAGTAGGCGATAACAGAGAAGCATCTGGGTTCCTGCATAGTTGTATCTAACAGTTACCAGGTAGCTCTATTTCATAGAAATGAAATAGTGTAACTATGTAAATAACTCAAGTAATAACTATAAATGAATGACTGTACTAGGAGGTGGGGGCCGGGCCAACCTATAACTGCGCATCTGCTCCGGCTGTGAAAATTCAACCTTAAGCAGCCTAAACATTCATTTTACAATGTACACCACTGATTACTTAATTATATCTAAAATATAAGTCAGGCACACTGAAAACCCCAGGGAGTAAATTACACGCAGCTATGAAGCAATGTGTGTGCATACACTTTACTTTGACATTTTTTTTAAAACATTATTATTTTCCAATGCATCTGAAAGATTTTTCTCTTCCTGTTCTGCAAAACATCATAATGTTACAAACAGGTAAACATTTCTAAGTAATATTAGATATGCGTGGGAGCATCCATCTTCAGCCTTACACTGTGGACTCCTACTAAAGGTTCTTATCTTTATGTATATTTGAACAAGAAGATCTACATATGCTTGATCTCGGTATGAACCTCTGTATGACCTGATTTTGTTGCCATGGCCACCAATTAGACCAGCCTTGTTGACTGCAGAACAACAGTCAAAGCATCTCTATTAAGTTCTGAAAAAGAGTGTCATGTTTTATCAACATACTACACAGCTTCTCCTTAATGTAGGGTATCTTTCTTCCATTATCTCTGTATTTAAAGATTCATTGTGTTAAAAACATTACACAGGGAACCTATTGCTAGCCAGAAGCTCACCTTTTTTTCCCCCCCCCCATTATTTTAAATATCTCTTTTTAACTTCCAGGCTCCATTCCTACAGGAATACAGAATGGAGAAAAGGGTAGTGGTAGCATCTCCACTCCACGAAAACCTTTAAGCTAGCATTGAACCTTTCATTCCATTCAGACTATTCCTTCTGAGGGCACTAGCAAGAGTTTGTTTTCAGTTGGGGACATTTTCCCCACATCCCGCTTTTAAAAACATTCTCCCCTCCAAATTGTGGCAAAGTAGTAGAGAATTGCTTAGAAAGCTCATGTGACTAAGTCCACTTGTTAAACTACTTGTGCCCACCAATAGGTGTGACCAAAGGTACTTAATACGGTGTTAAATTTAAAGGAAAGGCAGCTTAATGATATAAATATTCTGTTTTGTTAATGCCTATTTTTAAAAAAAATATTCTATATGCTCAATTTGTATCAGAACTAAGAGGTTTGAGGGTATAGTTTTATGGCCAAATCTTTCATTTCTCAGGCGCTCTATTCAGAAAATAATTTTCTTTGCATTGTTTTCACAAAACCTTTTAAATGCCCAAAATGATGCTGAGAAATTGGCTTTTATTTTGAACAGGCTTTCGGCATATCTATTATATTAATTGAAGCCTTAATGATACAATGGTTAAAAACAGAGTACCGATGTGTATAAATGAAAAATGTAATAGATTTTCCTCTTAATGTAATAGAATTGGCACAAGGTATTGGAAACGGGAAAGAAAGTAGTCACTCAAGCATTGTGTTTGCATGTTATTTAAATACAAGTGGTTGAGGTATAAGTACCTCTAAGTACACCTGAAAGAGATGGTGCCTTGTAATCATTGTTTCAGCAATTGACAGTTGTTTACACAACAGCAGCACATTCTCTACTGATTTGAATAATAAACATGTTTAAACACCAGCTGGATAATAGAAGGATAATTGAAACATAGTTTAAAGCTCTGATTTACAGGCATTGTGGCAACACTTTTATTTGTGGTACAATGCTATACTTCTGTGCAGTCTCTTGAAAAAAAATTAAATAGGCATTGTTTCAAACAAGTTTGGGATATATTTAACTTGATTAATCTATCATGCATGTGTGTGCATATACATTAGATAGATAGATAGATAGATAGATAGATAGATAGATAGATAGATAGATAGATAGAAAAGCATTACTATATATAGCAGAGGTCTGTATAATTGTATGCAGTGTATCAAAACACTTTTGAATACACTATAATTGCTGGTAAATACATACAGCACCACAGCTCTAAATAGGTTTGTACAGTACACTAGTTGTGCTGCTCAGATGCAAAAGATATGCTGATTGGGCCCTTATCTTGCATATTCACTTCACAAGAAGGGGCTGCAGTGATCAGCAAGTCCATGAAGCTCCCATGGCAAAAGTATCTGAAGGTTTGGATATTGAGGGAAATTTGACGATGATAAAACATCCACACAGAGAATCAGTCCATCCCCTCACAGCTCCTAGTGCTGACCAGCCTGTATATGTACCACCTTCACAGAACAACTGAGCATGCTTCATCCCCCCACAGCTCCAGTGTGTGACTAGACCACGAATGTGTCATCTTCATGCGTACTGTCTCCAGACCAGGGTTATGGGGCTCAGAAGGGCTTTCCCTTGTAATTGCTGCTCTGGGCAAGAATGGGACCAGGCACCAGAACTGAGAACAGGGAGCCTGTCCCCATTGTGCTCTCAAATCACCTCCTGCTGAAACAGTGTGAAAGAGGAAGTCGTCTGATTTTAATGCAGAGGGGACAAAAGCCAGACTGGGGCAGAGGGACAAAGTCTGCTGAGACTGGAAGCTGGGCAGGAAGACTGGGACTGGGTGGGCAAGGAGACTGTGAGCCCAGGGGGAAGGCAGGCTGAGACTGGTGGGGCAAGAATGCTTGAAGCCATGAGGGTGGGGAGACTGTGACTGGGAGCTGGTGAGGTAAATGGGAAGACTGAGAGCCAGTTCATTGGAGGATGGGGGGGAACATTGAGATTCTGCGAGATGCTGGGGGAGGAGGGGAGACTGGGACTGGATGGGCAAAGAGACTGGGACTAGGAACCAGTGCAGGAGACAGAAGCAGGGGAAAAGAGACAGATATGACAAGGAGATGGGATGTGGGGAAGAAATGGAAAAAATAGTATGTGATCATGTAACTGAAGTCTATATCATATTACATACACATGAGGCGGTTGAATTAAGGTTGCACCGGCAACCTTCATTCTGACATTTCCTAACTTTGGAGTGCTTGACTTTGCAACCTTAATAATGTTCTTTTAACATTTTTGTGTGTGCAATATCATAAATATAGAAACTTCCAATCATTAACATTTGAAGAATGGGACCGTCCTTTTCCTTAGTACTTCTCTGTTGATTTATCTGAGTACTTATTCATTGCAGAATCAGGACAGAGAGTGTCCAAAAGAACCCACAATAAGAATGCAAAGGACGCTCTGCAGAACTGATTTGATTTTGTACGAAGGCCCAGGTGGAATAGTTCACTGAGAATTCCCCACATGCAAAGGCCTCCATGGCTTCTACACAAGTCACTCCCTGCACAGGAAGCATGCTGGGGTGGACCACACATGGAAGAGGAGAAGGAATGAGCAGGCCAGAGACATGGAGGAGTGTGATTGCAGTGCACTGCACTGCTGCTATTCTCTGCTTCCCTGAGCCCAGAGGGCCAGAGTGATTGCAAGACTGGGCCCATTAATCATACATATGCCAAAATGGTATCGTAGCTGCTATGTTATGGAAGATGGTAATGTTGTTACAAGAGGTTAGAGAGAGAAAATAGAACACTTAGAACAGTAAGAACATCACCAAAGAAGTGGAATATTAGAAGGTATCTTGTTACAGGTTCAGGCAGTTGGGCTGCAACTAATCAGTGCTATTTTGATGTCTGCAGATGACCAACGTGCCCCTTAATTCCTACATGGGGGAACCTCATGAAAGTTACTAAAGAGCTTCCTTCCAAAGTAACATTTGATTTTGTTCAGAAAATGAAAATATAATTAGAAACTGTAAACTAGAATATACCACACAGAATCACAATGGAAATAATCTGCCAGTAATACCATCATGAGCACACACACACACTCACTGTCTTTTGGTTGATTTGTGCCAGGTACATGGTATAGCTGTAAGACTTTATGCATACAAGAGACATTCTAAAATGTACTCTCCCATTTAATAAGAGTGTCTTTCTGGTTATGCCATGAGGTGCAGAATAACACAGTGCACAAGGACGGCAGAGTTAAAACCACAACCCAAGGGGTTTATGGGAATCAGAGACAGAATCGGCTGGAGTAAGTAGGTATGACCTTTATTGAAGCCAAGGGGAATTGTACTCACTTTCTCCAGGGCTGAATTGGAATGTGTGTGTGAGAGGTAAGTCTATGAAAGAGAAAGGGGACAAAGACAGAAACTCAGTCGCTTTGGAATAAGCAGGTATAACTCTCATTCAAGTACATGCAGGTTGCACCCACTTAATCCAAGGCTGAATTTGGCTGAGAGAGAGAGAGAGTAACACAAAATAAGAAGCATAGTCAATGGCTGCAATTAGAAACATTATTGCATTAGTCAAGAGAAACTAATCTCTTAAGGGTATGAACCTGTGCCTTGTGTTGCTAAATGCTATGCATGCCATATATTTTTATTTATGTAAAAGGAATCACAATGGGCAAGTCACATTACCAGATGATGGATGAATGGCCAGAGATAGTCTTGGATGGGACATAAAAGAAGAAATGTGCCACATACGCCAATATAGGAAGAGACACAATAGGAGAGTGTGGATCAGACTTAGGGAGGCCATTATCTAAGGAACTAACAAACAGAAGCTGCACATGATAACAATGTACAGCTGGATAAGACACATGGAAAAAATCACCACAAGCTTCCACAAGATACGATGTGCAGACAATGGTAAATTATAGCTGTGAGAGAGTGTTTTAGGCAGTTTTACCAAGCTGTGTGTATAGAGAGATTATGGGTGAGATCCCGGCCCCTGGCTTTTGTTGCTTTGTGCTGGGACAGAGAACTACCTTAACAGGGAAAGTGGGTTTGCCTCAACATAGGAGAATTGCCAGGGGGAATACAGCCAACGTAGTTAGCTCGGTGCCATCTATTCCCTCCAGGAAAAGAAGGACCTCTCTATGGGCCAGGAGCAGGAGGGTATAGGGCAGAGGTGCACTGATCTCTGGAAACCCCAGGGCAGTGGAATAGTCCTTACAGGACCATTCTATCTGCCTTAATTTAGAGAAATCCTTATGCTCCTTATGGGGATCTCACTGTTAAGTTGTTATATATAAGGATACATGGTCTAAGTCTCATCTCCCTGACACAGTGTTTACACTGGTGTAACTTCATTGACTTCAGATTGACCCTGGTGTGGAAAGAGAATGAAGCCCACAGTTGCTAAAGGAGCTAGACTAATTAATTCCAACACTGATAAAGAAGATTGCAGGTTTCAATAGTTTTCTGCAAAACAAGACTGAGCCTCCCTTTAATTCAATCAGTTGGTACCAAAGCAGAAAAAACAGAGAAAAGATCAATCAACTGCAGTCATATTGACTACAAGAGGTCTAACTAATAAAACATAACTCTTTGCTTTGGATTATGTACCTATCTATACTTCACATACAAGATTTAACGTGTTTAATATTGTCTTGTTGGCTAAACCATTTCATTCTGGACATTGGTGGTTAAAAGCATTTGTGTCTAGTCTCTAACATGGTGGAGTAGTCTCTATACCAAACCAACTTGGTTACCCCAAGATGTTTGCAAGGGGCCTCGTTGTGTTGTGAATGACTTGGTAAGATGAAATGTGGTAACTACTTATGCTAAACAATCTGTTGCGCATTGTATTTAGCTGTGACACTCTGAATTAGTTTCCCAGACCTGAAGAGGAACTCTGTGTAAGCTTGAAAGCTTGTCTCTCTCACCAATAGATGTTGGTTCAATAAAAGATATTACCTCACTCACCTTGTCTTTTGGTAAGGAGAAAATCAGTTTTATTTTCTTTCTCCAACAAAATTTGAGTTATTTTACAACTATTTTACCAGGCAAAAGCTTTGAGTCAAAACACCTTGTTTCTAAGAGTGTCTCAAGAGATAGTAGCAACAGAGGGAAAATGACATTTCTTTATCGGTTACAATACATATAATGTAACATTCAAAAACAACAAGTGCTATTCAATTGCTTGTAAGTCACAAGAGGTGAGGGAAAACACTTATCTCTTTTGTACAAAGAAAAAAGGGAGGTGGAGTATCCTCAATGCAAAGATCCACTTTGACTTAAAATATAGGGTAAGCAGCACTACAAATTTATGAGCACAAAGCCCATCTATTAAGATTCTGAACAAATAGTAAGCTTAGATCCCAAGAAGCTTTCATGTTAATGTACGGTTAGTTATGTCAAGGACAGTAAATGAAGCTGCTTTTCATATGCCAAATTGATCTATCTAAATCAGTGTATGTACACAAGAACTACTGGGTCAAACTGTCACCACCAAAAATATATTTTTCACAGTGTGTTACAGATGATCAAATGTTAACAGGTAAAGAAGAAGAATTTGTAAATAATAATGTCCCACTTCATTAGTAATTGTTTAATTCATACATAAAGTTTATGCAATATTCAATCCAGGTGGATACTCCTGTAAACAAAGTCTTAGTTTAAAACTCTCTGAAGCTCAGTTTAAGCCAAAGAGAAAGAATTGTTCAGGTTGAAAAATTATTCCCACACAATTGCATCAAAGCATTCAAAGTTACCCAGTAAGGCCTTGCTCCTACAATCTGGAAGGTGAAGTCAGACAAATTCAAATAAAAAATAAGGCACTTTTACAAGTTGCTGCATGTCATCCTTGGCAGAGATCCCATCACTACCCCCAATAGCCCTGTGAATACTTTGGAGGAGCCCGAGTCACAGGCCACCAGAGTGAACAGTGAGGAGGAGGTGTTGGACAAGGAAGAGGAGCAGGAGTATGGGGGACAGGTGACTGGGGGATCCAGTGACACAGTGAGCCAAGACCTGTTTTTAACTACAGAGCAGTCAAGCGAGTACCTACAGTCGAGCATGAACAAGTCTGATGCAGAGAACGGAACCTCTGGTAAGTATTCAGTTTTCTTTAATATTGCAGGGACACCTCTGTTCTTTTACCCCTTTATAATCATGCTAGAAGAGGTAGCGAAATAATCAGAAGAATTACTATCTGCTTCTCATTTCTCTGAACAGTTAGGCAAAGGGAGCCCTGCAGAACAGTGCACTGGGATGTCCTGTGAATCCTCCATAGAGATCTTGAGAAAACTTTCCTGGAGGTACAGAGGGCTGCCTTTTTCCTTCTGCCAGAGTCAGACATTTTCCCACTTCACTCAGCAATTACTTCAGCAGGCACCATTGCAGCACACAGGCTAGAGGTACACGGATCTGGTCTGCAGCTAGACATGTGGAGGAGCTATTCCCTTGCAGCCTCCATTACCCTCAGGAGTCAGATATCAGCTAAAATCATGACTGCCAGTGAAAAACAGTGCCAGTATTCAGTTCAATTACCCTATCCGCACACACTCATTCCCTGTGAACTACCCTCCATCTCACCTCCTCCCCCTGGGTTGTACTCACCATGGCTGGGACTGCTTCCATGCTCTATGAATCCCAAGTAGAAGTGAGTAGTGTTTGTAACTTGTGTGGGTCAAGGGGAGTGAGTTCAATATACCAGGTTTCCATTTATCTTATGAATACACTCACAATGCACAGAGGTACTATTTTATCTTTTATGGCTGGACATATGGTTTTGAGGGTCTCTCCGTCCACAGCAGCGGAGCAGCTCAGCCAGATAAGGAAGAGAAGGAAGACGACATGGGATGACATGTTCCACAAGATTCTGCAAGCATCTGGTGCTTTGGATACTAAGCACAGGACTTGGAAGATCACTCTTATGGACAGCATGGACTGGGGAAGGGCAGAGAGGAGAAAGGAGCGGGAAAAGGAAAGGGACATGCAGCAGGAGATGCTAACACTTCTCAAGCAGCAAACAGACATGCCAGGAGACTCTTGTTGACTTTCAGGTTCAACAGGCCTGTGCTCGCCTCCCTCTGCAGCCCACAGAAAACTGCATTCTGGAACCTCCCTACACACACCCACACACATTCCACATGGCATCCAGGGTCACTACACTACCCCTACTCTTCCCCTGGCTCGAGCGGTAGAGACAATCACAGCTGCACATACACTGACCTGTGAGAGAGACAGTTGATGTATGTGTTTGTGAAATTAAAATGACTGTTCTTTCCCCTTCAAAGGTTATTTCCCCTGTATTTACTAAGTTTCATTCTGTTACAAATATGTCTGTCTGCATGGGTTTGGAATAAAAGTCTATTTACAGAAACTTAATTCATCTTTTTTAGTTCACAACATATGCTGGCTGGGGCTGACATCATTCACAGATAATAGCAAAATGTTATATTACTACACACACAGCACTCATTGGAGGGTTCATACCAGGATGCAAAAAAAAACAATGCCAGGCAGAGCACACTACAGCAACACACATTACTGTGGCTCACTATTAAAATGGTCTTTCAAAGCCACCCTGAGCCATATAGCTCCCCCTTGAGCTTTTCTTATAGCCCCAGTGTCTGGCTGTTCAAAATCAGCAGACAGCCATTCCACCTCTGCCCTTCATCACGGCAGAAACTTTACCCCCTTTGCTTCACAGATATTATGAAGCACACAGCAGGCAGCTATAACCATTTTTTTCACTGAGGTCTAATCTAGTGAGTAGACAGTGCCAGCAGCCTGTCAAACGGCCAAAGGCACATTCAACTGACATTCTGCACTTGCTGAGCCTGTAGTGGAAGCACTCCTTGCTGTTGTCGATGTGGCCAGTGTACGGCTTCATGAGCCACAGAAGTAAGGGATCGGCTAGGTCTCCGAGGATCTCTATTGACATTTCAACATCCCCAATGGTAACCCTCTGGTTTGGAAAGGAAGTCCCTACTTGCAGCTTTCTGAACAGGCCTGTGTTCTTAAAGATGCATGCATCATGCGCCTTCCCTGACCGTCCAACACTAATGTTAGTAAAATGTCCCCAGTGATCCACCAGCTTTCTGTTGATGTACTCTGTGACAAGGTGCTCTGGTGCCAAAATAGGGATATGCATACCATCTATCACTCCACTGCAGCTCGGGAACACCGTTGCTGGAAAATCATCCACTATGTCCTGCAGATTGCCAGAGTCACAGTCCTTCATAGCAGGACAGCATCCCCCACAGTGTATTTCCCAACTCCAAAATGATTCCTGACTGATTGGTAGCAATCTGGCATTGCAAGCTTCCACACAGTAATCACCACTCGCTTCTCCACTATCAGTGCAGCTCTCGTTTTGGCATCACTGTGCTGGAGGACTGGGGCAAGCTCTGCACACACATCCAGGAATGTGGCCTTGTGCATCTGAAAGTTCTGCAACCACTGATCATCATCCCATACATGCATAACGATGTGATCCCACCTCTCAGTTTTTGTTTCTGAGGCCCAGAGCTGGTGCTCTACCATCTGCAGCTGCTCCATGAATGCTAACAATAACCTTGAATTGTTTCTATGTCCCACAGCAAGCTAGCCTCCAAGGAATTGTCATTTTCCCCATGGCTCCTCTGGCTGCTCTGCAAATACTGCAGGATCGGGCATGCCATGCTCGCAATGCTCATCACAATAGTGCAAAGCTGTGCAGGATCCATAATTCTCACACAGGTGGAGATTTTTTAAATGGAGATTTCTTAAAATGAATTGCTGTGAAAAGCTAAATTGGCTTGATCAGGACACAGAGGTAAAATGAGGACAGGCTGCAACTTGTATTAAACTTTTATTAAACTATTACACACGGGACTGGGGCCCACTACCTACTCATCACCCATGCATTTTAGTGGTTCCAGTACAGGGGATACAGGGTTCCTGTCTTGTAATCCACAAATTGGGGTAGGCTCTCCTGAGGTTAACCTGAGGACTCAGCTCACTCCAAGTCCAACCACCACCACCCCACAGTGAGAGGGACAGAGGGAATGAAAAGGTGGGGACCTTGGCTGACAAGGTTAAATCCCTAGAACGGGAGATACTTGCCAATCAGCACCCCTCACCCCCAACAGCCCAATGGGTGCCAATGATTCCAAGGGACGGGGGAGTTACCTGGTGTCCCTCAGTGAGTATTTTCCACCCTCACCAGCAGTGCTGTCCCCTTTTACCACCGGCCTCATCAAGTTCCCCCAGCTCACTGAGGTGGGTGGGTGGCATTTGATCTGGACACAGGGGTGAAATGAGGACAGACACATGGATGGATTTAAGTGGCAGGCCACAACTTTTATTAACTTAAACACAGGAGAGAGGAGCTACCCACCCATCACCCACACTCTCATAAATCAGGCATCTAAAGTGGTTCCAATGCAGAGATTACAGGGCGGCTGACATGTAATCAGTACTTTGGGGTAGGCTCTCCCCAGGATTCTGGTCACTCTGAGTCCTACAACCACCACCCGCAAGAGGGCCAGAGAGTGCAGCAGGTTGGGGACCTCAGCCCATGAAAGCCACGAGGTCTCACCCCATCCCATGAACCTAAGACCCATCAGAAAAATCACAGGTCTTTTACCTTTGGGAATGATTAATTTGTACTGGAAAATGGCCACAGGGGCACCAGCAACTAGCTTGGTCACCCCCAACCCTGCCACCTGGTATCACAACTCCTGCCCAATCCATGCCCTCACATTCTGTAGCTAGATGTTAGCACCTTCATCCGACAAAGGTACACCATCATCCCTGAAAAATTCAGCCGATTATAACCGATGTCCCTATGCTGTACTACTATCCTGCTGACCTCCTGATGTACTTTCTTCCTCACCTTGTCCAAACAGGCTGGGTCTGTGCCTCCCCGTTAAACCCACCTTGCGAGCATTTCTGACCACACTAACCTAACCCCTGGCCACTGTTGCCTAATCAAGCCAACAACCCTCTGGAGACTGTTCCTCAAGCTGACTCCCATGCAGCCCCTGAGGTGAATACCCAGAACATGAGGCAGGTCAGGGAGTGCAGAAGTGGCATGAGCTGATCCTGCTGCATGCTTCTGCTGCTGAACCACTAGAGGCAAACAGCTGAGATCCTCCTGCCATCCTGGTCTTCCTCCTGTGGGCCTAATGCAGTATAGAGTGCCGGCAAATCCAAACACTGAGCATGCTCTGCATGCCCTCTGAAGGAAACAAAACAAAACAAAAAGCACATTGGGCTAGTTACATTTTACCATTCCCTGCCATCTTCTCCTTGGTACAGACAGAAGTCCTGTAACACCTGGATTTCCAGCACCCTATCATCTGCACTTTCTATGGGCCAGAACCCCCTGCAGCTGCTGCTGTCACTGCCCTGAACGAGTACCAAATGTACCCCAGCTAGACCACAGTAGTACAAGGTTTTTCTCAGTAGCGTGATCAATTGATACCTCCTCAGAAAGCTGCCATCCTGGTGTATGAACAGGGGGCACAGCTGCTAGCCCTGGATTTTTAAAGAGGCTTTTATTGTCTTTTCTGGATCCAGGCATTCATCTGCACAAGCCTTCAGCCCCACACGAGCTCCCCTCCCCTTCTGGTCCATTTCTGAGTACCTTAAGTGCAGGGACACCTCTTCTGTAGATAGTTGTGCATTTGTTAAGTTGAACGCATGCTGGGGACCTGTTCGCAGCTCCCAAAGGTACCAGCTCATTCACTTTAACAGTGCCAAAGAAGGCAACAACGAATGCCGCCCTAAATAAAACGGTATCCCTCCCACAGTTGCATACCTGTGGTAAAGCCTTTAATAACTTATCAGGGTTTCCACTGTTGTGGGTAATCTGTTTTCCCTCCGGTGCCTGCCTCTCCTGGGCCCCCCTTCTAAGAGCTTCCATATTATGAAATGCCTGCATGGGTCTGAGAAACCCACCAGCCTGCTCCAGTAGGACAGGCCCACTAGCTGGCCAGATATAATGGAGGGATCCAACCACGGTGGGCCAAAGACAACACATACTGCCCCTCTTGGTATGCAGGTCTGGGCCACCCATGATGAAGCCCTTCCTGTGTCCTAAATTCTGTGAACTCTGAAAGGCTGGCCTTGCCTTATAGGCCCTTGGGATCCGCAGGGCCACCAAGTCCTCGACTTGTCCCTCAGCTGTCATGAGCCAAGGTTCCAGAGTTGTTGGGTCACTACCCACAGGTGCCTGCTGTCCAGTGGAACAAATTCCCAGAATCTGTTATGCGGAAATTGAGATAGAACATCCACAACACCATTATCCACTCCCGGGATATGCACTGCATGAAAAAGGATGTTAAACCACAGACAGTGTAAAAAAAGGTCTCTCACCAGCCTCATTACCTGAGCTGTCTTAGCCAATGGTCTATTTACAGTACGGACCACTAGAAACAGACTTTTTTTGTTCTCCCCAAATAGTGACTGCCACCAATACAATATTTAAATTTTTATTTACAGGAAAATCCTCAAGGAAGGGGATGTCCCCCTAATGCTGTGAACCACCCAAGCTTTCTGTCCACCTCTCCACACACCACTGTCCTTGAAAATTAACCCCCAAATTAACCCCAAAACTTATGCCTCCCGAGGCATTGGATTCTACCTGCAGCTCAGTTTTGAGCAACTAGTCTGAATGACCCATTAAACTCCTCCAGAAATCTCTCCCACACTTCTAAATCTTCCTTCATTTCCCTCATCATTCTGATAAAGAGGTGAAGTTTTTGCAGTCTGGAGGCCAACACCAGGCAGGCACAGAATGCCCAACCAGGAGCCAACACCTGACATGCAAAGTTTAGGTACCCTATGACCACCTGAAGTTCCCTCAGCATAATTTTCTTTGCCCCTTGTGAGAGCGTGTATCATGCCCTGACCAATTCCAACTTCCCTGCAGGTAACCTAGAAACACCACGAACTGTGTCCAGTTCATTTCCCAGATATGTTAAACTTTGGCATAGCCTTCTCTTTTTTTCCATGGTGACGGGGCCCCCAAGGTGCTCAGGTAGGTTCTGGAATGCCTGAAGCAAATACTCACAATATCAGCAGCACAGCTGGCTCCCACTCTGGTCGCTGGGAAACTCAGCAAGCTCAGCTGGGCCCAATGAGCCTTCTCCAAATGGTTGTACTTCCTGACTGGGCAGGAGAGCTTGTGGCCTGCTACTTGAGCTTTGCGTTGCAGCAGCACAGTGGCTGTTCAACAGGAACCTTGCCCACAGCTGCACTTGCCCTGGTCCTACTTCCAGACCTGGTTCTAGCCCTGCTCCAGCCTACTACCAGCCTTAACTCCAGTCCTTTTCCAGCTCCACTCTGGCCTTTCTCCAGTCATCAGTCCAGCTTTGTTACAGTCCCGTTCCAGTCTTGACTCCAGTCTAGTGTGCCTCCCTGCCCTGCTCCCGATCCCGATTCTAGTTCCAACCTTTGGCTTGACTTCTCAACCCTGACTTTGACTTACCATTTGGCTTGGTGTCCCAATCCTGACCCTGGTTCTGACCTTTGGCTTGGCTCCTCGCCCCGGACTCTGGCTTCACCCTCAGCCCAATATCAGACTCTTGGATTTATGCTGGTCACTACTCTGAACTACCATCACAACCAGCAGACGAAGTCCTGCTCCACCCTCAAGGCAGGTAGGCTACCCATGCCCCGGCATCTTACACACAGTTGCCTGTCCCTAATCCTACTGCAAATAAGTCATTAAGATAGTGCATTGGTTCTCAGCATATACACCTTGGGGTACACAGATGTCTTCCAGGTGGTACATCAACTCATCTAGATATTTGCCTAGTTTTACAACAGGCTACATAAAAAGCACTAGCAATATCAGTACAAACTAAAATGTCATACAAACAATGACTTGTTCATACTGCTCTATATACTATACACTGAAATGTAAGTACAATTATATGGTAAAAATGACAAAGGAAGCAATTTTTCAGTAACAGTGTGCTGTGACACTTGTATTTTTATGTCTGATCTTGTACAAGTAGTTTTAAAGTGAAGTGAAACTTGGGGGTACACAAGACAAATCAAACTCCTGAAAGCAGTACAATAGTCTGGCATGGTTGAGAGCACCCCATGATACAGGCCAGCCTTGTGCACAATTGTTCACTCCAGCATGGCACTGAATCTGTTGAGCAGCACACAATGTTGAGCATCCCATGGGCACTGTTTATCAAAAGAGTAGTGGCCTTCAATCTGAAACACAAGCAAGTTAAAGTCCCTGGGATGCACTGGAAGCAACTGGAATGCAAACAATGTCGCATTTAGCGAACATCACCCCAGGACCACACTCTTTAACCATGGCTACCGCTGCATCAAATGAGGACTATCTGACTGAACACAGTTGGGGGTCAATATAGTCATTGACCCCCAACTGATTTACTGATTTACTGATGACCCCAGGAGCAGGACAAGTGATGGATAAGACTGTAATCCCTCTTTGTTTTCTGTGGTACCACACCCAAGGGAGAGATGCATAATTCCAGCAATAGAAGGTATGGGAAGGGGCCTGCCACTCTCCCTGCTCTCATTTCCTTGGTGAGCTTTGCCCTTATTATATGCTTGAAGCCTTTAACAGACTTCCAAGTTTTCTGCCCAGGAGTGGCACCTCACTCCTCCGTATGGGATTTGAAAATTAGCTGAAGATCCATTCCATAAATCAGCTGCGTCTTTTTCCCTGGGGTAGTCCAATAACAAATTCCATAACACCCATGTCTTAACTGGAGAAGGAGCCTTTCCCATGGTTACTGCTTCCCCCTGTAGCATCTCCCAAAGCACTGGATTCTTGCAGAAGCCCTTTCCTACCACCCTGTTGGAACTACTCTTTACCTCCATAGCAGGAGAGGGCACTATGCTAACCACCGCACCTTCTACAGCAGTATTTGTACTTGCATTGGGAGCAAAAACATTTCCCATTGTTAAATGCAAAGCAAACATTCACGTCTATATCTGCATTTTGAAAGCTAGGTTTTGGCACTGACAACCCACTGTCTGTGAATGCCAGCTGAGTAGGGTGATAAGAATATACACTTCTGGAATGGAGCCAAAAGTCTCCCCACATGGCCCCTGCTCCAGGGATGGACCACTTGATGATTACCTGTTCTGTTCATTCCCTCTGAAGCACCTGGCATTGGTCACTGTCGGAAGACAGGATACTGGGCTAGATGGACCATTGGTCTGTCCAGTATGGCCGTGCTTATGTTCTTATAGTCATTTTTAGGTAAATATAGGCCAAAAAGTGTTTCTTTAGCAGTGTGTTGGAAGTTAAATGGTTGTCTTGTTAATGGTGTGAGCTGTATGTGTTTTTCCTGAATAACAATGAACTTGTTCAAATCCACACCATGGTTTACAGCTACTTTCCCATTCTTTGAAAAAATAAATAAATAGGTACTGCATATACACTACACATTAAATATTATCATCATTAATTTGTTTGTAATAAGTCTAACCCTAATCCAATGTTTGTTAAAACTGGACAGGATTTATTAAACTGGTTAAAGATTATCAAATATATGCAGATCTTTACATATATTACATTAATTCTCTTTCTAAATATTTGCAAAATTTATCAAGTCTTTGCAAGAATTTAAGGAACACTACATGATGTTAAAACTGACTGTGTTCATAGCACTGATAGAATGTGCAGATTACGAGAGATGCCAGAAAGCCGCGTCACAAGAAATAAGCCACCCAGTAAGAGCAGGGCAATCCAAATAGCATTTGTGTGTGTTTTTATACAGGACATATTTTCAAGGGGAATCTCTATTTAGACGTTTTTACCTTGATTCTCAGGCCCAGCTGTGGTCTCAGTGCAGGATCCAAGAGGATGAGGGGGGCAAAGATGTTTTTGTGCCACCTTTGCATTCCCCAATCCTGACATTTGATAGGAGCCATTTCAGTCCCTGTTGCAACTAAATTTCATTCAGCTGCCCACAGCCCCGCTGGGCCATTCCAACAGCTGGGAATTGCCAAAGTGCAAGCCATGACTCTTAAACTGAGGGCTGCAAAAGGGGACAATGTAGATAGTGGACGGATGGTGTTATAGATAATGCACTGGACTGAGATTCGGGACAGGAGAGCTGAACTCAATTCCCAGCTCTGACACACACTTCCTATGTGACCTTGAGAAAGTCACACAAGCCAAGATTTTAAAGTGATGTGATTTTAGGTACTTCAGTTTTTAGGTGTACAGCCTGAGACTCCTAAAAGGGGTCTGATTTCCAGAGACTGGGTGCTCAGCCCTTTCTTTAAATCAAACCCTTTTGAAGTGTCTCAAGTTAAGCACCCAAATACTAAGGCACCCAAAATCCCTAGTCACTTTAAAAAAAGGTTGGCCTTAATCCTCTTTGCTTCAGTTCCTCATCTGTAAAATGAAGATGAATGCTGGCCTGCTTCATGAGGTGTTCTGAGGATAAATTCTTCACTGCATGTGTGGTGTTCAGATATTACTGTGATGAGGGTCATTTAATTATTCACTAGAGCTGGCAGAAATTTTTCATTTGAAATGGATTTTTTTCCATTAAAAATAGCCTATTTTTGAAGCAGATACGTTTTTTTAAAGAAAAGTTCTGGTATTTTCATTTAACCAGGGATTTTCAGCTTTTGATTTTTCTATTTCCCCCTCTGTATCTTCCCCTTTATTCTGTTTTTTTTTTTTTTTTTTTTACGATGAATGCAATAGAGTGAATATTGTCTGGGTTTTTTTCCTTGACGTTTCATTTTTCTCTTCTTCTTTTCACTTTTGCCTTTCTGTAATATTTCAAAACTTCCTCATCTTTGGAAAGTTACAGAGTGGCAAAGTGAAAGTTTCATTTTCCATTTGCCACCCTGCAACTTTTCAAAAATCTTTGAAAAAAATCACAGAACAATAGAAAGAAAAATAAGGAAAAAACTAAAAAGGGACTCTGTGTGTTGTTCATTTTATTTCAGTCAGTGGCAAATTGGAAGAGAAGGGAGGAAGGAAAAGATTTGAGCAAGAATTACAAAATTTTTGAAATTTATAGTGATTTTTGTAAAAAAAAATATATTTTCCATTTGACCCCTCCAATATAGAAAATAACATTGAAATATCAACATTTGTAATGACTTTTTTTCCCTGCTGTAATAACTAGATAGAGACAGCTGTCAGCTACACTGGTTCCCTTCATGCCATAGGAATCCTCAGGAGCCATTTAAACTGATGTTATGGATGTTTTCCACAGTCAGAGCAACTCAAAGGAGTCTAACCAGATCAGAGAATCTGTCCCTGCAACGTCTCAGTTGTCAAATTGTCTTTTAATTTTACCAAATACAAATAGATGAAATAGAATTTATCGGTATTGGGTAAGTTATTACATATTACAATCCAACAAATGAGGTGTTTATACAAAGGAATTCCATTACAAAGATCATTTTGTGTGTACAGGGCCGGTGCAAGGATGTTTCGCGCCCTAGGCGAAACTTCTACCTTGCAGCCCCCCGTCCGTGCCCCCACCCTGAGGCACGCCCTCCCGCCCCCACGGCAGCTCCTCCCCTCCACCCTGAGGCACCCCCTTGCGGCAGCTCCCCACCCCCCACCCTGAGGCACCCCTCCTACCCCAGCTCACCCCTGCTCCGCGCATGAGCACCCCGAGCATGCTATTGCAGCTTCACTTCTCCCGCCTCCCAGACTTGCAGCGCCTAAGCTGATTGGTGCCGCAAGCCTGGGAGGCGGGAGAAGCGAAGCAGCTCACCCCTGCCCCGCCTCCTCCCTGAGCATGCAGTGGCTGCTTCACTTCTCCCACCTCCCAGGCTTGCAGCGCCAATCAGCTTAGGCGCCGCAAGCCTGGGAGGCGGGAGAAGTGAAGCAGCCATGGCCTCCTCGGGAAGGAGGCAGGGCAGGGGTGAGCTGGGGCGGAAAGTTCCCCTGCGTGCCGCTCCCTCCCCCCCCACTTGCTGCAGGCGGTCCTCCCCGTGCTCCCCTGCCCCAGCTCCCTCCGCCTAAATGGCAGCGGCGACCGGAGCGGCCGAAGATCCGGCCGCCGCTGAAGAAAATGGCGCCCCCATTTCCCAGTGCCCTAGGCAACCGCCTAGGTCACCTAAATGGTTGCACCAGCCCTGTGTGTGTGTACATACACACACTAATCTCTATAGCTGAGATTTGTTTCCTTCCTCTTTCCTGCTCTCATCCCTACGTATGTCACAATATGACAATCCCAAATTGCAAGATCCTTGGGGCAGGGACTATGCAGTCGTTCTCTCTGTAAAGTGCCACGAATGCCTATGTCAGTATATACGAATATTAAATAATGATCACGTATATGAAACAGTAAACTTTGCAAATCACACATGTATAGAGAAATGTTTTCCATCTTGCAAAATGGATATAAACTGTCCATCAACTAGTTTAGGCTTGAAATTGGATGAAGGTTTCTAACCATCAGAGGAGTGAAGTTCTGCAACAGCCTTCCAAAGGGTGCAGTGGGGGCAAAAAACTCAACTGGCTTTAAGACTGAACTTGATAAATTTATGGAGGGGATGGTATGATGAGACTGCCTACAATGGCATGCAGCTGATCGGCAACTGCTAGCAGCAAATATCTCCAATGGCCAGTGATGGGACACTAGATGGGGAGGGCTCTGAGTTATTACAGACAATTCTTTCCCAGGTGTCTGGCTGGTGAGTCTTGAGCATATGCTCATGGTCTAACTGATCACCATATTTGAGGTTGGGAAGGAATTTTCCCCTAGGTCAGATAGGCAGAGACCCTGGGCAGAGGTGCCAACTTTCTAATGTGGTGGAGTTGCTCTACTATTTTGGAATTTTGGCTACTGGTTAAACACAGAATTTTTCAAATCACCATATTATTTTTTCCTTTTAAGGAAAATATTTTCTCACTGTGCTTATGGTCTCAAATCAGCCTGCTGAGCCACTGAAAGAGCCTTTACACACACGTGACATTAGCTGTGAATAATGTATTCACTATCATTTGGGAAAGGCCCACACCTGCTATAGAGACAGAGCAGGTGGAAAGGATGTGGTTCATTTCAACCAGGGGCAAGTTAACACTGCACCTGCAGGACAAGTTGCAGGCTTTGTTGAGAGTCAGTCTTGGTTTTACACTTTCATGGAGAATAATTTCCTGCATGCTTGGAACGCAAACGTTACAATAATCTTCCTTCCTCTTTTTTTTTTTTTTTTTGTAATTCTCTCTTATTCTAATACATGTGTATAGTAAAACCATTCATCTAATCCCATGACAGAGACTTGATCTCTTACAGTGTTAAAGTTTAGTTAATACCATACAGCCAGCTCCTCAGCCCTGCTTCCTCTCCTTTTCACTGTGAAAGGCATAGACAGTGGGCTGGTACCATGCTGGAGGCCTGATTCAATAATCTCTTATTAAATAATTATTATAGCTAGGACCAGGGCCGCCCAGAGGATTCCAGGGGCCCGGGGTCTTAGGCGGCGGGGGGCCCTTCCGTTCCGGGACCCGCCACCGAAGTGCCCCGAAGACCCACGGCGGGAGCCCCCCACCGCCGAATTACCGCCAAAGCGGGTCCCACCGCCGAAGTGCGGGGAGTGGCGGGGGTCCCCGCCGCGGGTCTTCGGGGCACTTCGGCAGCGGGTCCCGGAACGGAAGGGGCCCCCCGCCGCCGAAGACCGGGCTGCGCTTCGGCGGCGGGTCCCGCTTCCCCCCGGCCCCGGCCCCAGCCTCTTACCCCCGGCTCCCTCCTCACCCGGAGTCTCAGCACCTCACCGGAACAGCGGCAGCGTGTGGCCGGCGGGGCCTGAGCTCCGTCCCGCTCAGAGCCGCGTGGTGAGGGGGTGGGGCTGGGAGATCCACGCCGAGCGGAGGGAGCTGAGCTCCCAGCCCCGCCCCCTCACCACGCGGCTCTGAGCAGGGCGGGGCTCAGGGGCGCCGCCGGAGACATCAAGCGCTGAGGCTCCAGGAGAGGGGCGGAGGCGGGAGCCTCCGCTGTTCTCTTGGGGGCCCCTGCGGAGCCCGGGGCCCGGGGCAAATTGCCCCCTTTCCCCCCCCCCTCTGGGCGGCCCTGGCTAGGACTGAGGAATCTTCATAGCTATTCCACTAACAGAAAACAAGATACATTCTTCATTTGGCTTTGCAGATAACTCTTCTTTAACCGGTGTGCTCTGGTTTGCCTTAGTTATCCTAAGGGATGGAGTAATGTTGTTTCTCCCTAACTAACTTTTCTTTGGGTAATGTTTATGACTAATTCTTTTTATGGCAGGACTAAGTATCTGAAAAAGACTCAGTTGGAATCAGGGCCAGACTTCCAATTAGGCACAGTTGGCCTGTGCTTAGGGGCACCTTACCTCTCTAAAACTGTGTGCAACACAAAAATCTGCTGTAGCAGGGAGGAGCTGAAGATGCTGTGCCTAGGGGCGCTTAAGGTATAAATCCGGGCCTGGTTGGAATCTTGATGCACTGAGATCAAGAAATGTTCTGAGAAATGTAAAGCAAAGTAACCAGAGAAATTTCTGTTAAAGGAATGCAGAGGAAGATTATTGTAAACTTTCTGGCCTTGTCTATGTGAAAGCCCCTAAGGAATAAGTTCAAATCTCACTGAAACCAGAACCAAAAAGAATTACAACAATCTTCCCCTGCATTCCTCCAAAAGGAATTTCTCTGCGTTGCATTTCTCTGAACTCTTCTTCATCTCTGTAAATCAAGATTCATAGGATGTAGACCTGGCCCCTGCACTGAGGCAGGACTAAGTATTATCTAGACCATCCCTGACAGGTGTTTGTCTACTCTGTTCTTAGAAGCCTCCAGTGTCAGAGATTCCACAATCTCCCTAAGTGCTTTGTTCCAGTGCTTTACTCCCCTGACAGGAAGCTTTTCCTAATCTAAATCTCCCTGGCTGCAATTTAAGACCATTACTTCTTGTCCTGTCTTCAATGGATAAGGAGAACAATTTATCATTCTCCTCTTTATAATAACCTTTTACATCCTTATGACTATTATCATGCCCCCTCAGTCTTCTCTTCTCCAGACCAAAGAAACCAAGTTGTTCCAGATACTTAGTCCTGCCATAAAATGATATTGGTTTTATTGGTTCCTATCACAGGGTACATTTGCTGCTGGAGCTCCCCCTTGTGGCAGGGTCTGGGGATTAGCTCTCACCTGGCCTAATGTCCCCTTCTGTTGCTTGCTCACTGACTCCAGGGCCCCCTCACTCTCCACACTCAGGGTGCTCTCTCTTTGTGACCCAGCCCTCCAGCCAGATCACTCTATAGTCCCTCCCCCAGGGTACTGATGGATCACCGGACCAACTGTCCATATGCCCCCTTTACCAGTCCTGCACCACTCCTTGGTGGCTGGTAGGGGAACCTGGGCCTACCTGCTACTCTAGATCCCAGTGCAGGGCCCCTATAATCATGACTGGTGTGGAGAAAGTAAATAAGGACGTGTTATTTACTCCTTCACATAACACAAGAACTAGGGGTCACCAAATGAAATTAATAGTCAGCAGGTTTAAAACAAACAAAAGGAAGTCAACCTGTGGAACTCTTTGCCAGAGGATGTTGTAAAGGCCAAGACTATAACAGGGTTCAAAAAAGAGCTAGACAAATTCATGTAGGATAGGTCCATCAATGGCTATTAGCCAGGATGGGCAGGGATGGTGTCCCTAGCCTCTGTTTGCCAGAAGCTGGGAATGGGCAACAGGGGATGGATCACTTGATCATTACCTGTTCTGTTCATTCCCTCTGGGGCACCTGGCACTGGCCATTGTTAGCAGACAGGATACTGGCCTAGAAAACTTTGGTCTGACCCAGTATGGTCATTCTTATGTTCAGCAGACACGGTCTACAAAGTCTCAACCCTTGCTGCTCTTTCCCTAGGCTTCTTCCTACTCCACCTTTTACAGGCTTTCTTCCCCACAACTCCTCTAAGTAAACCCTTCCCACAGGGCTAGGATCCTAGAGCTTTTACTCCCCCCTGGGGTTTACTCTTACCCATCTCTCTGTGCCCAGAGAGTGACTGTAGACTCACTCCCTGTAGTTGCCTACTGCTCTCAACATCCTGGCTTTATACAAGCCCAGGTGGACTTCATCTTCAGTTAGTCTTATCACTCAAGCCTGACTCTTCCCCAGGTGTGGTCTATAAGGTTAATGGCCCCCTTCGGAGCCACCTTAACTCCCCTTCAGGGCTTGTGTGGGGTGAACACCCCATCACAGTTCCTAAGTAGCCTATGCTGAGATTTGAAAATGTAACAGCACTAGAAAGTGCCAACATGATTTCTAGCCTCAGCATAGAGAGGGTCTTTGCATCAGCAAAGTCTGTTACATAATGTCACTTGATGGCATAAGCACCAAAGACAGGAGTTTCCAAAGGACCATTGCCCCCCTACTTTTTAAATGAGGGGCATGCCTCCCCCCAACACACACACACACACTTTTGAGACCCTGAACGTGACAGAGGTACTACAAAGGGAGTGAGGGCCCAGGCCCCTGACCAGAGCTGCTTGGCATAATGGTGAAGCCCCTTCCCTGCTGGCATGACAGAAGGGTGGCCAACCCAAAATTGAGCAAGTAGCATTGTGACCATTGTGCTTCTCTCCCACACAAACTTTTGGAGTCCTTCCACCACCCCTGCTTGATTGTACCATAGATCCATGGTTAATAACAAGCTGTCTTGGGAAACATTCAAGCCAAGAGCTTGGTATGAGAGGTAAGATAAATACCGTGTGAAAACATTTTGGTCCAATAAGGTAAAACAAGTAGTTGGAATTCTGTATGGAATCCATATAACATGGGAGAAAAATACATGCCCTTACTGCATCAGGTAAACTAGTTTCTATAGGAGTATGCTGTATATTTCTAAATAGCTGCAGCAATATGCAGCATTAATATTTGAAGCTTTGAGTAGGTTATCACTATATGGTCAGTCCATCCATCACAGCTCATTTCTTTGGAAGCCTCTGCTCCTCAGACATTAGTAAGTACTTTGGGAGATCACCCATACAAATGGATTGTCACTTATGTATTATTTTAACTAGTGGCAACAGGGTTAACATTGTGAATTGTGATACACCTTGATAACCAGCATGTATCAAACTTTGTCAGGAAAGGAGATATACTCTAAACAGGAAGAGACATAGTGCTGCTGAGAATCCCTCATCAAATGCAATAGAATATGAAGGTACTGCTCTGTTTTTTTAGTTCTGCCATCCTATAACAATTCAGAACCCCGAGGACACTGTTTTAGTCAGAGATCTGAAATGCAAATGAACAGTAACGTTGACAACCCAAGACCAAACAAGCACAGAGACAAAGGACTTGACTTGAAAGCTTCCTGGATAGGTCTTGCTGTGAACTCATAGCTTTATGTGGGGCAGAAGCATATTTATATCTTAAACTTTACAAGGATAAACTAGATGGGTAATTTTATTGATTGCTTTGAGTCCCCCAGAAGATTTTAGTGGAGAGAAAACCTGAGGTGATGGTACAGAGAAATCATTTAGCAGTGGAAGACTTTAGGACTAATGAAACACCTGTCCAACATGAAAAGTTTTAGGGTATGATTTAGCCCCAAGGAATTATCATTCAGATCACTCAAGTAGCAGAACATTCTCATGCCTTCTTTTTCTTGAAGATGCATTCCTTCAGATGAGAAGCTAAGGCCAGCTCCCTTCTGTGTTCCTCTGGTAATTTGTCATAAGGTCCCTTAGCAGGAAGTTATAACCCCCAACAAAGTCAGATACTTTTGATAATCACAATGTTATTCATCCAACAGGACCATCAAAGATACTTTGCAGACACTCTCAGCAAATGCAAGGAGTAATATGAGAACTTTAATCCACACAACACTCCACTCCAGACTCTGCCATCTCCTTCAGAAGGCACAACCAACCAATAGGGGCATCCATAGTCCGGTGGAGAGATCAGGATTCCATGCCACTTGGGGCAAGGGGGATAATGAAGCTGTGCTAGCCAACTGTCCTGCTCTCAGTTTCAAAAGATAAAGTTCTAATTAGATCTGAGCATAGATTTTGTAATTAATGCTGAAAAGCAGGTGAAACTTTCTTGCTTTGGAGTTCATTCCAAATTGAAAAGTTGGCCCAGCTTTGCAATTCTTTCAGTTGACCCTGAGTTGAGTTTTAGGCTGAATTCAACCTTCTTTAAAGATGTCAAAGGGCAGCTTGTGGTTCGGGATGGAAACAAAACAAAACTCAGTAGAAAGTCAATGTTGCACCTCTGAGATTGAAAACATGCAAAACTCATTCCTCATATGATTCCCACCTGAAAACATAAGTCTCTCCTCAGCACCTTGGGGAGGGAGGCATTTAGTCAGAAACTCAGTCCAGGTTCACTCAAATTTGGCCGAAGTTCACCTGAAACGTATAGCAAAACTCAAGAGCTGTGTGCATAGGTATTGGCAGCTCTAGCTCCAGTGACCAAGACTGAGTGTTGTTCATTATTTAGTGCTACACTAGCAGAAGCAGTAGCTCTGGGGAAAGATGCCAAAGAGAAAAACACATGGAAAAGGATAGTGAGAGGCCTACTGTGGCCATACTGTTCCTGCTCTGCAGCAATAGATAGAGCTTCCTCCTCTCCCTCCTTGCACACTTATTGTAACATCTCTTAATGTCACTTTCTGGCCAAGAGCACTGAGTGGCAAATCAAAAGGTATCTCATACTTGGCACATGCCTAGTGCTGGTCTTGGATATTTTCTTCAGCCTGCCCCCCTCCCCTCCACACACGCTCTCTCTCCCCCTATCAAGAGATTCCATGAGGCTTTTGCCTTTTACCCCTTCCATCTTCTTCCTACTTAAAATAGAGAATTCCCTTATTTCCACCCAGCCGCACAGGTTTGGCTGCTGATGGAGCACCACAGCCAAAGGGTTATCCCCTGTGACCACACTCTTCACACATCCCTAGGACTGGCTATGCACTTGCCAGTAATATCCCTATGCTCTGCAGGGCCATAAGAAAGGGGTTTGAGCTGTGAGTGGTTGAGACTCGCATGGCTCAAAAGAGTGCTTGTCTTGCTTGTGCTTAAGGCTTGGCACCTGCTGCAACTTGCACAATATCCAAGGACACTGGGAAACCAGACAAGTCAAATACATGACAAACTTTTTGCTGGATGTTCTGTTCCAAAACTAATTATGGCTGACTGATGCCAACTGGTGCATTGTCTCAGCAGCAGCCAGGTCACTTCCATAAAGAGATTTACCTGAAACATTAAATTTGCATCTGGATCCAGATACATATTTGTCCAAGGTTTGGAATTGATATTTAGGTAGCTGGGGTTTTACAAATACAAAATAATACAAAAGGAGAGGAAACAAAGAACAGTACAGATAAGAGAGAAAATCCTGCTGCTCAATTATACTGTGGGCTTGGCACACAATACTTGCCTTTCACTGTCCACTCAGTTTACCACAGCTTGGAATATTACTCACGGGTTCATCAAGGTACTTAGATATGATTATGAAAATATCCCAGGAATCCCAGCTTGTCAATAACTTCATTAAAAGGACTAATCTGGAACAGAAGAATAGCTATTCCTATATTGCATGGCCATCTACTTCTATCTGATGAGTGTCCCTGATTCAGAATGAAACAACAAAATAGTGCATCATATATATCTGTTAATTCTTTGTTTGTCCTGCATGCTCTTTTTCAAGGTGTGTCTTATGAAACTTAATAGATTTTATTGATACAATTGGGTTTAAAATGTAATGAGCCAAATTGTCAGAGGGTCCTAATTTCTGCATATGTTAAATTTTTGTATTAAAATAGGCATTTCCACACAAACCGATTAATTTGCACACTTAGCTATCCCAATTTGCATGTACAAAATGCCCACTTGTGTGCACAGTGTACAAGCAAACACGTACTTGCAATTTGCAAATCCAATAATTAGGCAAGCATTGAGGAAACTTGTGTGTGCAAATGTCAATTTCTGTGTGCCAACAGGTACACACACAACTGTGTGCACAGGAATCAGAGGCCCTCTGAAAATATCCCTGTCTCTGATAAAAGCAACGCAAGTTCTTTCTCAGATAGGGGAGGAGAGAGAACACTTCAACGGCCCTAATTAAAACACATTTCTGTTTTATAATATACAGCAACTACAGGGAGCAGCAAGTTTGCTTGATATATTTGTGGGGAAAATACAAAATGTCCTTTTATTTTATGAATAAATTTACTACTTTTCTTCAACTTTACACATTTTTTAAAAGGTGGAACTATTTTGTTACACCTTGCATGCTGAGTATGTTTGTTTAACCCTGCATTATTAGGATATTTTGAATTATGAGTTAGAAAGGGATGAATATTCCATCTTTATAGGCCTGATTCCCAAAAAAGCATCCAACTACACACACAAAATATACAAACTATTTTGCACATGCTGTTATCATGACTGTACATGCAATTCTGTTGATACCTATACGAACAAACAGCCAAGTTCTCAGCATTTTGCACACACAATTGCATACATATGGGGAAGACTATGCCAGGCTCAGAGGATCGGAGATAAGCATCTGTACCTAAGTTGCTGGGGAAGGCATTTATCCAAGCCAAACCTCCACTCCTTTGGAGATTTACCCAACACTAGTGTAAGGTGTTTATGTCACCACAAACAAGAGGTAGTTAATTCCACACTGAGTCACAATGGACTAAATTCTATTCTCACTTCTAATGGTACAAATCTACAGAAACTCCACTGAAGTCCACTAGAAGTTACATCAGTGTAAAATGGTGAGAGATCAGAATTGGGCCCATTACCACTCACCTGGCCTGACAGCTTCTCACCAACTTCTTTAATCTTCCAAGGTCAAAGACCTTTCTCAGCTCCAAAGCAGATCATAATTCAAATACTATATTTACAGGCCCAGGCTCCCTTTTTAATAACACTACTTATTTTCTTTTCTGGTAGCCCCATTACCACCTACAAATCTTAGACAAGGCCAGGGGAGCGCACATGTTTCTGGGAGAAAGAATCCCAATTTCTGAAGCAGTATTACTACCATCATCATCATCTACTTATTTCTGCCCTTGATAACATCCTCTGAAAAGCTGGCAGATGTGAAACTTGAGATACCCATGGGCCTCCAAACATCCCATAGTTATAG
The DNA here is from genome assembly GCF_020497125.1 of Mauremys mutica. NCBI lineage: Eukaryota > Metazoa > Chordata > Testudines > Geoemydidae > Mauremys > Mauremys mutica. The sequence goes on along the minus strand of NC_059074.1, from coordinate 164,751,836 downwards.
GTATCCAAAGTGGTTCGGATCTTCTCCAATTTCTATGCTGATCATACATCTCCTTCTGAAAAAGGCGGGGGGAGTAATATGTGTGAAAGAGAGAAACAGAGACTAGGCTAATCATATTTCTCCTTCAGAAAAGGGGGGATGAGAGAGAAAGAGAGATTACATACAGAAGAGCTACAAAATTTTAAACACATGGATATATTAACCGTGTGCAAAAGTTTCCTAGAGAGAATATTTCCTTTTGGATGATTTAACAAATGTAAGCTGGATCAAGTCTACATTATGCAAGAAATATGTTAGCTTTCTTCTATAGTCACGCACAAATGGCTAGAACTAGCTGGATATGGTCCCATCCTATAAGCTGAAAACAGAAATAAATTGAAAGATTTATAAATTGGAGGTGCAATTCTTCAGCTACATTCGTTTAAAGATGGTGAAATAAATGACAAAAGCATTCACTCAGAATGTTTTATGAAGCAGATCTAATGTGCAGGTTTTGTGACCTGCAGTGACTTTAACTTCTCAGTAAATCAAAAAGCTTAACAAATATTAAGATGGCAAAGATTACCTGTGTGTGCCAGATTTTATCTTTTATCCCTTATCATTTAGGAAATGAAAAGCTTGACTCGGAAATCAGACAGTGAGTCATGTGACTCAGGAGGTCTGGCAGTCCCACAATACAAGGACCTGCAGCAAGAGACAGAAATTCCACATTTACTGATTAGTTTTCAATCCTTAAGAAAATGTAGGTTTTTTATTGGCAATCAAATGAGTTTTAGAATCAGAGCAATTCCTTTTAAGTTCCATTGCATAAAAATAATTATGACCTACAGAAAATAGCCAGACCAATGATTCACCTAACGGTAGAGCGCAGGGGCAGCAGCATATTTGACTCTGTGAGGCCTTGAGCTTTTGGAGACTCAACAATCCAGCACTGATTTGACAAATCACAGGCCAGTGCATTTTACCTCTCCAGCTATTCTAGACAGGCAGGAAACTTGTTGCTAGATCAGATCCCTGACACCCAGGGATCCTCTAGCACAAAATCTAATCATTTTAAAAGCATTACAAATAAATCCTGATATTACAAATGCCAGTTAATATTAATGAAATTTTTCATCAAAATTTCAAATTTTGAATTTTTGGACTAGCTCTATTAGCTGTTAAAAATGGGATGAAATTATACAAAAATATTAATCAAAAACTCTGCTTTTTTCAGTAGAATTCAGAATGTTCATGATGAATTTTCAGCAACACCTAACTTTTAAGCATCTAGAAAATCACAAGAACATCACTGCCTTTCATAAAGCCAAGTAAGGCACTTAGGCTCCATTTGCAATTCCCAGCCGGGAACCTCTTTCCTGGAAACAGGCAGCTTAAGGGACCCAGGGCACCTAATCCTTTAACCATTCTGGCGGCTCTTCTCTGAACCTTCTCCAATTTATCAACATTCTTCTTGAAATATGGACATCAGAACTGGCCACAGTATTCTGGCAGTGGTAGCACCAGTGCCAAATACAGATGTGAAATAACCTCTCTACTCCGACTCAAGATTCCTCCATGTATGCATCCCAGGATCACATTATCCCTTTTATTCACAGCGTCACCCTGGGAACTCATGGTCAGCTAATTATGGCCTGTGTTATACAAGAGGACAGACTAGATGATCACAATTGTCCCTTCTGGCCTTGGAATCTATGGATCTGTGAATTGTGACAATCTAGCCGAAAAGGAAGAAAATATGCATGCTTTAACCTGACATCTTTTAAACTTATTTTTACTGCCTTGGTTTAAAGTCTCCTACAGCAGATACCTTCCCCCAGAGTGATTTTTAAAAGGTGTTTATGGCTCTGACACAGACCTTCAGGGCCGGCGCAACTCATTAGGCGACCTAGGCGGTCGCCTAGGGTGCTAACATTTGGGGGGCGGTGACCGCAGCGGCCGGACCTTCGGCCATCCTGGTCATCGGCGGTATTTTGGGGGCGGGACCTTCCACCACCTCTGTCGGGGGCGGCATTTCGGGTGCAGGACCTTCCGCCGCCTCTGTCGGGGACAGCATTTCAGGGGCGGGACCTTCCACTGCCCAGGGTGCCAAAAAAGCTGGTGGCGCTCCTGCAGACCTTACAAGGTTTATGAATGAACTACTGCAGAGTAGAATCAGGACTTGTAGCACATGACCATAGGCTTCTACCAACAGAGCTAAAAAGACGGTTACTCACCTTTGTAACTGTTGTTCTTCAAGATGTGTTGCTCATATCCATTCCAGTTAGGTGTGTGCGCGCCGCGTACACGTTCGTCAGAAGATTTTTACCCTAGCAACCCCCAGTGGGTCGGCTGGGTCGTCCCCTGGAGTGGCGCCGCCATGGCGCCAGATATATACCCCTGCCGACCCGACCACTCCTCAGTTCCTTCTTACCGGTTACTCCGACAATGGGGAAGGAGAGCGGATTTGGAATGGATATGAGCAACACATCTCGAAGAACAACAGTTACAAAGGTGAGTAACCATCTTTTCTTCTTTGAGTGCTTGCTCATATCCATTCCAGTTAGGTGATTCCCAAGCCTTAACTAGGCAGTGGGGTCGGAGTGAGATGTCGCAGAGTGTAATACTGCGGAGCCAAAGGCTGCGTCATCCCTGGACTGCTGAACCAGGGCATAGTGAGAGGCGAAGGTATGGACCGAGGACCAGGTAGCTGCGTGACATATCTCGTGGATGGGCACGTGAGCCAGGAAAGCAGCAGATGAGGCTTGAGCCCTGGTAGAGTGGGCAGTGAGGTGGCTCGATGGAACATGAGCCAAGTCGTAATAGGTGTGGATGCAAGATGTCACCCAGGATGAAATCCTCTGTGAGGAAATGGGTAGGCCCTTCATACGCTCTGCCACCGCGATGAAGAGTTGGGGGGGGTTGTGCGGAAGGGCTTTGTCCGCTCGATATAAAAAGCGAGTGCTCTACGGACGTCTAGGGAGTGCAGTTGTTGCTCTCTGCGCGATGAATGTGGCTTCGGGAAGAAGACCGGAAGGAAGATCTCCTGGTTAACATGGAAGGCCGATACCACTTTGGGGAGAAAGGCCGGGTATGGTCGCAACTGCACCTTGTCCTTGTGGAACACAGTATATGGAGGGTCCGCTGTGAGAGCCTGAAGCTCGGAAACTCGTCTTGCCGATGTGATGGCCACGAGGAAGGCGGTTTTCCAGGACAGGTAGAGAAGGGAGCAAGTTGCTAATGGCTCGAATGGGGCCGACGTAAGTCTGGTAAGAACCAGGTTGAGGTCCCAGGTCGGGGCGGCATACCTGGGGGTATAGGCGCTCCAAGCCTTTGAGGAATCTAGATACCATAGGATGCGAAAACACCGAGCGGCCATTCTCCCCTGGGTGGAAGGTAGAGATGGCTGCCAAGTGCACCCTCAAAGATGATACCGCTAGGCCCTGTTGCTTAAGAGACCAGAGGTAGTCTAAGATGGTGGGGATGGAGACCTCGGTGGGAAGAACGTTGTGCTCTCCACACCAGCATGTGAAACGCTTCCACTTGGCCAGATATGTTGCTCTAGTGGAAGGTTTTCTGCTACCTAAGAGTACTTGTTGCACTGGGACAGAGCAACGCAACTCAGACTGGGTCAACCACTCAGGAGCCATGCCGTGAGATGGAGGGACTGTAGGTCTGGGTGACGCAGTTTGCTGTGGTCCTGAGTTATCAGGTCCAGGTGAAGAGGTAGTGGGATAGGGTCGGCTATTGACAGGTCTAGCAACATGGTGTACCAGTGCTGCCTGGGCCACGCTGGAGCGATCATGATCAAGCGGGCTCTGTCCCTGCATATTTTCAGCAGGACCTTGTGGACAAGTGGGAATGGTGGAAAAGCGTATAGCAGGTGAGTCATCCACGGTATCAGGAAAGCGTCCGCTATGGAGCCCTGTGAGAGGCCTTGAAAGGAATAGAACATCTGGCATTTCCTGTTCTCGCGGGACGCGAAGAGGTCTACACGGGGAAATCCCCACTTCTGGAAGACCGAAAGAATAACGTCCGGGTGAAACGACCACTCGTGAGAAAGGAAGGATCTGCTGAGGTGATCCACCAGAGTGTTCCGAACCCCTGGGAGAAAGGACGCTATGGGGTCTATGGAGTGGGCTATACAAAGGTCCCAGAGTCATAAGGCCTCCTGACAAAGGGTCGAGGACCTTGTCCCGCCCTGTTTGTTTATATAGTACATGGCTGTTGTGTTGTCGGTGAATATTGACACACAACGGCCTTGCAAGTGCTGATGGAATGCCTGGCAAGCAAGGCGGACTGCTCTCAGCTCCCGGACATTGATGTGCAAGGTCAGTTCCTTAGATGACCAAAGGCCTTGAGTGCGTAGATGCCCAAGGTGAGCACCCCAACCGAGAGATGATGCATCCGTCGTCAGGGATGCAGAGGGCTGGGGCGAATGGAACGGCAGCCCTGCACACACCAGGGAGGGGGTCAGCCACCATTCAAAGGAGCCTAAGACGCTCGGGGGAATGGTGACGATCATGTCTATGGCATCCCTGCCTGGTCGGTACACTGAGTTGAGCCACGATTGGAGGGGACTGAGGCGTAATCTGGCGTATTTCGTCACAAACGTGCAGGCCGCCATGTGACCCAGGAGACCGAGGCAAGTGCGAACTGAAGTCAACAGAGCAGCTTGCAGACTGTGGATGATGGCCACCATTGCGTGGAACCGGGGCAGCGGTAAGCAGGCTCTGGCGAGGTTGGAGTCCAGGGTGGCGCCAATGAAGTCTATCCTCTAAGTGGGAATCAGAGTGGATTTTTCCGCATTGATCATTAGGCCTAGATGTAGGAAAAGGTCCTTGACAATGCCGACGTGATGGATCACTTGTGCCTCGGAGGCCCCTCGGATGAGCCAGTCATCTAGATACGGAAAAACATGTATCCGACAGTGGCGGAGGTGGGCGGCGACTACAGCCATGCATTTCATAAATACTCTTGGGGCTGTAGAGAGTCCGAACGGTAGGACCGCGAACTGAAAATGTTGGCGGTTGATTACGAACCGGAGGAACCTCCTGTGAGGTGGGTAGATGGCTATGTGAAAATACGCATCTTTCATGTCGAGGGCGGCATACCAGTCTCCGGGATCCAGGGATGGGATGATGGCCCCCAGGGATACCATGCGGAACTTCAACTTTATCATGTATCTGTTGAGTTCCCGCAGATCCAGGATGGGTCTGAGACCTCCCTTTGCCTTGGGGATTAGGAAGTAGCGGGAGTAAAACCCCGTGCTCCATTCATGTTCCGGTTCCTCCTCTATGGCTCCTTTGGCAAGGAGCGTCTGCACCTCCTGGAGGAGGAGTTGCTCATGAGAAGGGTCCCTGAAGAGGGACGAGGAAAGGGGGTGGAAGGGGGGGCGTGAAATAAATTGGAGGTGGTACCTAAATTCCAGCGTGCGTAAGACCCAGCAATCTGACGTTAGCCGGGACCACACAGGGAAGAAAAGGGAGAGGCGGTTGGAGAAAGGAGGGAATGGATCCTGTGACGATACTGGTACGACGCCCTCAGGCGCACCTTCAAAACGAGGGTTTTGGTCCTGTGGAAGGTTTGGAGGAACCGTGGTTCTGGCCCTCTTGGTTGTCTGACTGCCTCCGGCGACCGGTTCTACCCCGCTGTCTAGCAAAGTCCTGTCTCTGTCTGGGCTGAGAGTAAGAGCGGTGTGGCTGGGGGCGGAAGGGCCTGCGCTGAGTCACTGGCGTGTGCATGCCTAGTGAGCGCATAATGACCCTGTTATCTTTTAGGCTTTGCAGCCTAGGTCTGTCTTATCGGAGAACAGGCCTTGCCCTTCAAAGGGGAGGTCCTGGATTGTATGTTGGAGCTCCGGGGGGAGGCCTGAGACTTGCAGCTATGAGATACGCCTCATAGTAACCCCGGAGGCTAGGGTCCTGGCCGCTGAGTCCACGGCATCCAGGGAAGCCTAGAGGGAAGTTCTAGCAACCTTTTTTCCCTCGTCCAGGATGGCCGCAAATTCCTGTCGGGAGTCCTGCGGAAGCAACTCCTTGAATTTGTCCGCTGCCACCCAGGTATTATAGTTATAGCGGCTAAGGAGGGCTTGTTGATTAGCCACGCGGAGTTGGAGTGCCCCTGCAGAATAGACTTTGCGCCCCAGCAAGTCCATGCACCTCGTGTCTTTTGACTTCGGGGCTGGAGCCTGCTGGCCATGGCGCTCTCTCTCGTTGACCGACTGGACAACGAGGGAGCAAGGAGGGGGATGGACGTATAAGTATTCATAGCCCTTGAAGGGCATCATATATTTATGTTCCACTCCACGGGCAGCAGGTGGGACAGAGGCCGGAGACTGCCAGATTGTGTTGGCATTGGCCTGGATCGTCCGTATAAAGGGGAAGGCCACTCTCGTGGGGACATCAGATGATAAGATGTCCACCACTGGATCCTCTACCTCCGGGACCTCCTCGACTTGCAAGTTCATATTCTGTGCCACACGCCGGAGGAGGTCCTGGTGGGCCCTCAGGTCGATTGGTGGAGGGCCTACAGACGACGTTCCGACTACCGCCTCGTCAGGGGAGGAGGATGAGGAGAGACCTGGGACAAGTGGGTCAGTCGAGGGCTCTTCATGTTGGACAGCCTCTGTCTCCCTTGGGATCTGGGAGTCCTGAGGCTGGACCGACACTTCCTCCAAAGCAGAAGGAGGAGGGCGGCTTATCGTGGCTTCCGGCACCCTGTGTTCTGACGTGGCAGAGCGTGATGGACCTGGATGCACACCTTGGGCCTGATGATATGCCCAAGGTGTCCAGAATGCCCATTGTTGAGGTCCATGATCCTGAGCCTGGGGCTCGTGGAATATCGCGGTGGGCACATCGGCGTCTTTATCTTGGGCATATGCACTGTCCGCATGCGAAGACATGGACAGGTGCCGTGACGGCCAGGGAGGAGCTAAAAGACCCTGGTACGAGCCCCTCTCTCTCGCCGTTGGTGATCTCCTCGGCACCGGGGAACAGTACCTGGAGTCATACTGGTGCCGAGAGCGAGACCGGGACCTGCGACCAGCGCGGTGCCGGGAGGTCGACCTGGATCTCGAAGGTCTGCGGCGGGAACGGCTGCAAGAGTCGCGGTGCCGGGAGCGGTGCCGAGAGCTGGAGTGGTACCGAGAGTACCGGGCCGGAGGTCGAGATGTCAATCTATGCTGCGAGTACGACCGGTACCGAATGGGCGAGCGGTGCCGGGACTGTGAGCGGCGTCGGGACCGTGATCGTTGATGAGACCGCAAACAGCGCCGGGACCTGGATCGTGATCGGTGCCGGTCTGCCGAGCCGACTGAAGGAGGCTTCATTATGGCTGGCTTACCTCTGGAGTGTAATACCCGCACCGGCGGTGCCGGGGGTTGAGGCAGGACAGACTCAGTCATGGCTATAAGGTCCCTGGCTGTGGAGAATGTCTCCGGTGCCGGAGGAGCGCTGCTAGCAGTGTGCTCAGCGGTCGGTGCCGAGGATGGAGGGTTCAAAGCTGCCTCCATGAGGAGATTCTTTAGGCGAAAGTCTCTCTCTTTCTTTGTCCTCGGTTTAAATGCCTTGCAAATACGGCACTTATCTGTAATGTGCGATTCCCCGAGGCACTTTAGACAAGAGTCGTGGAGATTGCTTGTGGGCATCGGCTTATGACAGGACGAGCACGGTTTGAACCCCGGTGAACCGGGCATGGGCCCCGGCCCCGGCCGCAGGGAAGGGGCTAATGCCCAAACCCCGCTGAACTATATACACTAACTATTTAAGAACTATTAAACTAACTATAACTATAACTATATACAACAAAGATAGCGAAGAAATACGGAGTAGCTAGGGAAGTGGAGGACAGCTAAGCCGCGCTCCACTGTTCCAACGACCGACACGGGCGGTAAGAAGGAACTTAGGAGCGGTCGGGTCTGCAGGGGTATATATCCAGCGCCATGGTGGCACCACTCTAGGGGGCGACCCAACCGACCCACCGGGGGTTGCTAGGGTAAAAATCTTCCGACGAACGTGCACGCGGTGCGCGCACACCTAACTGGAATGGATATGAGCAAGCACTCAAAGAAGAAGAAATAACTACGTTAACTGATAAAAGTAGCAGGCTCCCATCTTCCATGTGAATCAATTACTAGAAGGGGACATGACACACTCAGCCAGTGTGTTACACTAAATTTAAAGAAAGGAGCCAAATTCTTGCAAACCTCAGAGTGATTAGCATCAACTATGAATGTTCAGCTATGTAATGGACTTTAATAACTGAATGCATTGCTATAGCTTCAATTCTTAATAAGGTTTCATTTACCTATTCATTTTTCTGTCCTTCAGGTTCTTATTAAAATGAATAGCTGGCATCTCTCAGGCCTGCCCCCTTTCATATCTTTGCCAATAGGATGATATCACAGCATTTTGCAGTAATGCTGTTTGTGATAGAAAGTGTCAAGTGCCTCTTTATATGCAATTTTAATATTTTACTCTCCATTGTTTGCAATACCTCCAAGAAGTTTGAAAATAACGTTATTTCCTTAACAAGTTTGGCCTTTTATTCTTTATAGTTAGCAAATAATTTTCTTTGGACCCTATTTCCTGCTGCCACAGGTTACAACTCTCAGTGAAGTTGCACTAGTCATATATCCTGGGCCATGGAAGAATCAAGGCCCTGGCTTTTTCTAGCACCTTAGCAAATGTGGCTGCCTCTTGTTTATTTCCTAATTTGGAGACATGCAGCAAAGGAGGAAGACATTCAGCAAACTCAGGAGATTTGGGTTCAGTTCCTAGCTCTGCCACAAACTTCCATTTGAGAGAGGCTGGGGACAGGTATGTGTACCTGATGGTATGGGTCCCTTTTGAGGGCCTGAAACACCAATTGCACCTCCTCCTCTCTCCACTGTGGAATATCAGAGCTAATTTTGATTCCATTAGGAGTCTAGTTACAGGCTGCTGTGCTGAATTCACTTTGGGCCAATGGTGCACCAGCACTGAAGCTCCCCTACTACAAGCTGAAACCACTAGAGCTAAAATTACTAAGAGCTGAAATTGCTGAGTGCTGTGGGGGACCTGAAGATATATTGCTGAGCGGCTGGTGGAGTTCAATTTTTTTTTTCTGGGGGAGGGATATCTCAGTGGTTTGAGCATTGGCCTTTTAAACCCAGGGTTGTGAATTCAATCCTTGAGGGGGCCATTTAGGGATCAGGGGCAAAAATCTGTCTGGGGATTGGTCCTGCTTTGAGCAGGGAGTTGGACTAGATGAGGTCCCTTCCAACCCTGATATTCAAAAAAAAAAAAAAAAGAAAAAAACATGGCCAAGTCACTTAATCTCCCAATTCTCCAACTGTAAAAGTGGGATGATGCTAATACTGCCCTGCCTCACAGCAGCATTGTGAGGATAAAGCCACTAACATTTTAAGCTGTTCACAAACCAGAGTTAAAAGAGAAGTGCCCATATAGTGATAAATAGGACAGCAGAAACCTACTGACATTGAGGCTGAAAATAGAGGAGAGGTTTAGGCACGCAATTGCAGAGTTCTTGTTTCATTTATATTTCTTCAATACAGACAACAAGTATGCAGGCATATTGGTGTGACAGAATGATTTGTAATCAGGAGGACATTCCCCACATTATTAAAATATTGAAAAAAAATACAATTTATTGTAAGGTCTCAAGTAGTTAACAAAGCCCTTATGAAATCTTATAGAGACTTTTGCAAACTCAGCTCACATGCTGCAAAACTCGTGGGACACATATGTCGGGCAGAAGGAAGGAAGGTTGGGAGTGAGTTGTTCTGGTGACTTTCCATGTATTTTCAGACCTTCTATTATTTTTGTAAGTGAACCTTTAACTTTCTATAGGGCTGCTAACCTTTGTGGTTTTGTTTCATTCTCTTAAGGGTTTTTAGCTGAAGTGACGGGTTTTTAAAGAACAAGTTGAAGAAGAGTTTTGCCTGGAAATTTATGTAGGGTTTAGGGGTTGGTTGATTGAACAATTCTTAAACTTTAAAAACCAACCAGTGGCAGGGGTGGTCTTGGCAGGAATAAAATTCCCTGAATTTGGACTATAGAGGTTAAATTTGCTAGACTGGGACCATATATGGCATGCAGCATTTAAAAGCTCTGAATTGGGACCACGTGTGACTTAAAGTCTAGTCATTGGGCCAATGAGACATTGCAATGCCCGGATAGGAACAGCTCCATAGAAACCTCATTTCCCAGCTTCCCCACCTCCCTTTTTTGTTTTTTTGTTTTGCATCCCTTAACATTGCATAGCATTCAGGGGACTTGAAGCCCTGTGTTCCCCAGTCTCCAGCTCCCCACCACTGCCTTTCCAGCCTCATAGAAGAGAAGCGTCATTCATAAGTCTTCCCCTCATTGGTGTCTCCCAGGCCGTGGGATGTGACTAAATTATTGTGCATGCAAATACAGAGACTCAGTTGAGAGAGTGGCTGCTGCATCATGGCCTAAAAAATGCTGTATTGATGCAATTTTGCACAAGGCACTTTATATAATACACTAACACACACACACACACACACACACACACAATTTAGGAATCTACCCTGAAGTTCCCACTGACAGTGCTCTCTCTTCTTTCAGATGCAGTGACCTTTTTTGGATTTGTTTCGGTCTTCATGAGAATTGACTCACGTAATTGAGTCTTGCTTGTGTACACGCAAAACATCTGATACAGTAGTTGTATGGGAAGAGGTACACACAGAACAGAACCCTGATTGACTACATGGACATTTATTGGTTTGCTTCAAATGCTGCTAAGTAAAGAAAGGACACAGGATAAGTAACTCACCCAATAGGCCAAAAGAGTCACAATGGCTACTTAATTATGAAACTCTTCTAGGCACTTATATATTAATTCATGGTGTAATGTAGTGTCAAGCGGAGGAGAATAAAGGTTAACATATTCTATTAGTCCCAATTGTTACAAGAATTTCAGCGCACAATATGGTTCATTAAATGTGGAATCTAATAATTATGTTCACCATAATAGAAATTATTCATATGAACATGATCTGAATAGTTGTGATTTATTAATTTAGACATAAATTTAATTAACAATTGATTCCAATTGAGTCTCACGTTGAACAATAAGTTTTGTTGTAAACCATATGGTGGAAACAATATAAAATGAGAAATATGAAGTTATAGGAAGCAAAGGGTCACTCCATTTTTAGGTTTTCTATTACTGCTTCCTGCTTTATAGAAAGGGTTGTTTGCCGTGTTGTTGTAGCCATGTTGATATCAGGATATGAGAGACACAAGGTGGGCGAGGCTTGTCCCTTCTACCAACAAAAGCTGGTCCAATAAAAGATATTACCTCACCCACCTCGTTTCACTCATAAAAAGAGTGGCACTTCAGTGAAGCATGGAAACTAATTTTGTATCTGAGGTTTTTCCCCCCACATTGGTAAGAGCCCTAGTTGGCTCTCCTGTGTGCCAGATCAAGCCACAAAGATGGGTTATAATGCCGAATCTTCAAAAGCACCATTTAATTTGCTCCCGTTTCTCTAGCCACCTCATTTCTTCCCACAAATAACAGAAGCCTGTGCGTGCAAATAGCTATCACACATGGAAACAGAAGGGAAGTAAACTACTTGATTTGCTTTATATACAAATGACTGCAAGAGCAAGAGACTGAACAAGGAAAACTGTGGGTACAAATGATGGTCCATGCAACATAGTGGGCCCAAACTTCAACATCAGGTTGGGGCCTCTTTGAAAATACGGTCTTCAGTGTACCAGTTAAAGGCCCTGGGACACAGCAGGACTTGGAATACATTTATTCTTCACTTTGTATTCAAAATGATTCCTGCAGTCAGGATCCAATCCTGATCAACTGAACCCAATATTAAACCACCTGTCCCCTGAAGGCAATATTAAGAGACCTGCAGTGAATAAATTAGTTTTGAAAGTACTTTGAGACCCTGAACAGGGGAAGACTTTTTATAGTGAAGTCAACAGGGCTCTCTCAAGACACAGGGCTGCATGAAACAGCTTGGAGGGTTGGGGCCTAAGGGCTAGAGTCACAAAAGTCCTTAGGAGCCTAAACCCCAGATTCAGGTTCTTTAAGCTGAGTTTAGGCTCTTAAGTACCAGTTTTAGGCTCCACTGTGATTCACAAAACTTCCGCTGAACACTGTAGGCACCTAAACTCACTCAGCAACTAAGTTTTTGCAGTTTAAAGATCCCCAGGCACCTTGGTTTCTGGGCATGAGTACTACCTATCTCCCACCAAAGCCCCAGAGCAATTAAAAAACCAGGGGAACGCAGGCATTCAGCTGCCTAAGTCGCAGGTGGAGCCTGATCCAGTTGGCAGCCTCAGGGGCAAGACAGCAACAACTTCCCTCATAACTTTTAGCCCAGTACTCACCTGGGCAGTGGAAGACCCCCTGCTTCAAGTCCCCACTCCAGCAGAGAGGGAGAAGGGATTTGAAGGGCAATCTGCCACCTCTCAAGTGAGTGATCTAAGCACTGGGCTATAAGATATTCTGGTATGGGGCTCCCTCAGTCTCTCCTATTGAAGCTGTAGATAACTAATTGAAGAGCCATGGTGGGGGGGGGGGGGAGAGGATAAGAATGACTATGTAGCCTGATGATTCGAGCACTCGCCAAGGCTCTGTAAGACTCAGGATCCAGAGCCCCTGCTCCAATGACTCTTAAATTAGTTATCTCCAGTGGAGCAGCTTCAACAGGAGAGGCTGATGGAGCCCCACCTCCCATCCGAATAGCCCATGGCTCAGTTATTGGGGCACTCCCAGGAGAGGTATCCCTGTTCAAATCCCTTCTCCCCCTCAAGTGGAGGAAGAACTTTTACCAAGGGTGTCCCATATCCCAGGTGAGTACTCTCACCACTGGTTCTTCTCTTCACCCCATCTTACAAAAATGCCTTAGGCACCTAACTGCAAAGAGGACTCACAGCTGAACATTGCTAGCAGAGGGACGTGCCTCCCTGCAGCTTGGATTTAAGGCATGCATCTCCAAGAGAGGGTGGGCCTTAGCACATATCCCTCTCATTAGCATCTCCCATTGGTTAGTTTAAGTGGCTACCCACCTAGCATGCTGGCTTTTGTGAATCGTATTCTACGGGTATGTCTTCACCGAAACTAGACACCAGAGCTCTGGCTGCAGACTGTTTCATTGCTGTGCAAACTTCTGGGCTCCAGCTGGAGCCCAAGCTTCGGGACCCTGTGAGGTGGGAAGGTATGTCTACACGGTGATAAAAGACCCACAGCAAAGCCATGAAGGGGCCCAGGTCACATAACCCAGACATGTGGCTCGGGCTGCGGGGGTATACAGTTTCAGTGTAGATGTTCAAGCTCAGGCTGGAGCCCAGGCTCTGGGACTCCCATCCACCGCAATTGTATAGCCCCATAGTCCAAGTCAGCTGTCCTGGGCCAGCTGCAGAACTTTTGTTGCAGTGTAGACATACGCCAAAGCATCTGTCTCTCCCCATTCGTTGTATAGGAGCTAGGCACCTAACTTGGGCTTTGTGAATCGCAGTGTGTGCCTGTGATTTTTCTAGGCTGCTAAGGGTCTGATGAATATCATAAGGAGTTTCTGGTTTTGGAAGGGAAAGGTACCCAGATGAGACTAAACAAGGAGCATCAGGACAAATGAGCCAGATCAATATTCCCAATAATCCACTTCCTTCTATTCCCTCTCCCTTTCTGGTGGCATGTTTAATTATCAACTGTCATTTTAGTGTTTCTTCTTTCACATCCATACTATGCTGGGGTGATCACTTGTGATATTACTGTTACTGAATGCTATGCCCAGCTCTGCCACCAATTTGCTTAACCTCTCTGTGACTCAGTTTCACCATCTGCAGAGTGGGAACAACAATACCAGGAATTCTGGGAACCTTAATTCATTAATGTTTTTAAAGCACTTTGAGGTTCTCATGTAGAAGACACTGTAAAAATGCAAAGAATGATTGATTCAAACTGACCTTCCCCTTGAAACATCACCATTTGAGCTATAATTCCAAATCCTGACTATGACCAAGTGCTACATAGTGGGATTAACTACATTAATGCTTAAAGCTGTTGTTTTCCCTCCTCCCACTTCCATGTTCACAAGCTGATGTTTGTGTGGATCTAATCTTGGACAATTCCTTAATGATGCAGATTTTTATTTGAAAACTATTATTACATTTTCCTGGCTTCTAGCAGGTTTTATTCTCATTGCATTCTAAAATGTCAGAGTTTCCATTAACTATAAATATACCACTCTTAGTATAGACCTTTGCAATTTGTGTGTCTGTATTCATACACAAAAGGTAAAGACTAAGTAAATATTTGTACATATATACATATATATGCACAAACACAGAGGGAATTCATGATAATTTGAAGAGGCATAAGGGTTTACCAGTTTGAGTTTGGATTGGCCACATATTTTACAGGAAAAGTATGTTAGATGTTTTAGAATGTTTTTATTATTATAATTTCTTGTATCCCTTCCCCTGCAAAGTAAGGTTCCCTGGGTACCAGGATTCTAACTGTTCAGGTCTCAAAAATTGCATAGACCTCAAAGAGAGAGAAAAATTATAACTAATACATTGTTAAAAGAAAGAGCTTTCCTATACATAATACTGCTGCATTCATATTTTGAAACACAAAGGTACAAAGTTATAGTTGAGTTTTCGGCCCTGGGCCAGATACTGACCTAAATTTCACAGCTCCACAATCTGCTACATATCTATACTGATTTACACTAGTGAGGATCTGGCCCACAGACCACAGATGTGTGCAGAGGTTGTTTTAAGATCACCTTTGCATCTTTTAATATGCAGCAGTTCAGTGTAGGGCCAGTCCCCCTGGCACCGTATGTTATCTGAGCCTTAGCTCCTCCTGAGAGGTGCTTCATATCCTTAACAACTGCTGAAGCTAGTAGGGTGTAAGGGAACTCAGCACTTTTGCAAAATCAGGCCTGTGTGAGTACTGCTAGTAACAACAACTGGTTGGCAAAGATGCCTAGAAACTAGGACAAGTGCTCTCTTTTTAAGGTGACTATTATAAAGCTAAACAGATTAGCGAGATCTTGTAAAATAATCATCTCTAATTGTAAGAGATTTCATTAGTCTGTCTAGAACCCAGGAAACACAAAAATGTGTTCTATTTCTTCTTAATTGCTCTCATTGAATTAGCATTACAAGAAGGGCATATTAACTATTATAAGGAGACAGCAATTTAATTAAAAAGTATGCATACTGGTATTGCTGATATGTTAATTCTATAACTGAACAGTAACTTTAAAAGAGCAGAAATACCAACTTTGTCAACCTACGTACAATTAAATGTGCTTCCCAGTGTTACGAGTATGCTTTTAAAATAGATGTAATGACAAGTGTTGTTATACTGACCTGTAGTGAAGAGGATGCATAAGACCCTGCTCAATAAATATGGCTGATTTACAACAATCTCTGTGCTCACAAATAGTGTTTTTGAAAATATCTTTATTATTAAGCACAACAGGGCCAGTCAGGATGCCAATGCCTCCTTCAGCCACCAGTCCATGTGCATCTCTCAACCAGAGAGAGCAGCAATGCTCCTGTAAATTGACTAGCTCACTGGTGTCTCAAGGATCCATAGGAATTTTTGCAATTCTCGTCTACCATGACACTCAACAATCCTTGAGGGCAACACAATATCACATAAAACAATGTAGATTCCCAGCAGACAAGGCCAAGGAGAAATGGTGTCTCTTAGGATCTTCCAGTCAGTTCAGTTCAAACAACTTTTTAGTGCATCTACTTTGGTGATTTTCCAGTGCAGCTGAAGTCCCCAAGCAATAGGTCCCTTAGGAGCCCAAACCTTCTAATCTGGATTTGCTGAGATACCATGACACCCATTCTCTGGGTGGACACCATGTCCCAGGAAGGCTTTTCATCCATGTATCTCTGACTTGAATGGATCTGCCAATATGAGATGCTATTGTGGATGCCACACTTGACTGCAGGAGTCATTGGGTCCATGATCAACAGCCCAAAGGCATAGCTTGGTCCCCAGAGATTACTTTAGTGCAAAGAAGCATTGTCAGGTAAACCTCAGTGCAAAGCCTTCCCATGTGTGACAGCCTGACAGAGAGATATCAACAGTCTGGCAAATACCATTTCCTCGAGCCATCAGGTGACAACATGAACATAGAGGCCTCATGGCTACAAGCACTTTTGTAGCTCTGATGACACATTTCCATATGATACTTCATCTAAAGCCTCTGAGATAACATGCAGGGACTCTCACATGAGTCGCATCTCACCAGCAAACTGCAGAAGCCATGGATATGTATAGCCTGATTTAGGATGCTCAAGCAGAGGGGCTTCATACCCAAAGGACTTGGTCTTTGCAGGAACAACACCTGAGTTTCAATGTTCTAAATATCAGGATATTAAGAACCTTCAGATAGTTGGTGCCAAAGAGGTGACCTTGATTCAAATAGACAAGCAGGCCACCCTCCTTTACTGCAATAAGCATGAAGGCACCAGGTTGCACCTCATGTTGGTGAGTCCTGCAGGTGTGGGAGTAGACTCTGTCCCACCAAACACTCCCAGTCCACACTTACCTGTC
This sequence comes from Mauremys mutica, assembly GCF_020497125.1. Lineage (NCBI taxonomy): Eukaryota > Metazoa > Chordata > Testudines > Geoemydidae > Mauremys > Mauremys mutica. Next base: position 164,735,279 of record NC_059074.1, on the reverse strand, counting down.
GGGGAGAAGGAACATGGTCATAGGCAGATGGAGTTGATCCATGATAGGTCCTCATGAGTGGTCTCTGTTTCAGTGAGTGAGGAAGCAGCACTTTCTATAGTGAGGAACACTAGAAAAGGATAGCTTTGCCCTCACCTGAACAGGAAGCTACTGGTCTTAAGCTCAGGACACTAAGGAATGAATGAATTTCATGGCATGCCTTCTCCTTTTACTGGGGATACAGGCTTCTTTATGTCTATCTACCAGATCTCAGGTACAAAAGTCCTATCAGCCACAAGACAAACAAAGGTTCAGTCAGATTAATAGTCCCACGTGGGCCTGGAGTAGTAAATTTCTCAGCATTGTTGCAAATGGCCAAAGCAAATAGCATAAGACTAGGATAATCTCGTGGCACCAGAGCCCTTCACTTCATCTCACTGCAGGAACCCTCCCTCTGACACCTTGTCTCCCTATGTAAGGTTACAGCTCCAAGGGCACAGTGTGTCCAAGCAAGTGGCCCAAGTCCTTTTGCTTTATCAGAGGCCACCAGCAAGAAGGGCTTGCAGTTGCAAGTGGAAAGGTTTTACAGTTTGATACAAGCAGGCTACATGAACCCCTTTGCTTGCCCTGCACAAAAACTATTTGACTACCTTCTTCATCAGTCTCAGTCTAACATAAGACTAACTTCAGGTTATTTGGCAGCTGTTTCCACTATTCTGACTTTTTGTTTCATTTGACAGCCATTCCATAGGCAAAGCCATCAGTAAGAGGACCATGTCGAAACAGAGGTCTGGCTGCATATCTCAATGCAGTCATCTGGCTGATACAACATCAAGGTTCCTCCACGTCTCTCACTGATCTTTTATGCAAAGATAAATGTAGGGAAGCCACACAGTCCTTACTCCATGCACTTTCATGTTACTATGACTTGGATTTGTCTGCTCAGAAGCATTCTTGCTTTGACATCTCATTCCTATGGTATCTGTTTCTGAATTTATAAAACTCAGTCCTCCCACTTCTCTCTTTCTGTTCCTTAAGTTAGCTTTCTAAATATTTGCCTTTCATTTTTCAGGACACATCCTATAGTCTTAGAAAGCTTTAAGCTTCTTGTTGTTTCAGAAGCAATTTATTCCTTCCAGGATATTAAAATTAACAAAACTTCTCTCTCATTGGCATTGGCCTCATTCACCCTGCCTATGGCCATGTCTATCGTTATCTTACTGTCTAAAGAGGGAGAATCACGTGATGGTGGTTGATGGTAAAGAAAAATAACTTACTTTGTATTAGCAGCAAAGAGTCCTGTGGCATCTTATAGACTCACCCACGAAAGTTCATGCTCCAATACGTCTGTTAGTCTACAAGGTGCCACAGGACTCTTTGCTGCTTTTACAGATTCAGACTACCATGGCTACCCCTCTGACACTTACTTTGTATTATACTTATTTTGAAGTTTTTTCCCAGAGTTTTGTTCTTATTTGAGACACACACACACGCACACAACTTCCCCTAAGAATTTAAGAGTTCTTCTTGTAAGTGATACATTTTTGTATTTATGGTTATGTATATTGTTTTTTCCTTAATGTGGGAGGTGTTTGGTTTTATGCAATCATCTTCCATTCCCTACAAAGTTAATAAGACATATTGACACTGGTTAAATATTTTAATCTTTTGCTTGAAAAAAGAACTAACAATTTGAAGCCATCGCTGGGCTGTACCATTCACACTGTAGAGTCATAATCTTTCACTTCTTATTGTACGGGTGGTAAAACTCTCCACAACTCTTTAACTTTGGGAGTTCTTGGCCTCTGTCAGGCTGGAGTTTTGAAACTCAAAAGCCACAATCTCATGGCATGATGTGTTCAGGATAGCAGAATTACAAAATAAGGAGTTTTCTTTATGTTCATCCTGGTCCCATAAGTGACATCAGCTGCCAAGTGAACCCACTCAGTAGCTGAGGCACAGAGCCACCACTTTTTTGTCTGCTATTTCAGCACTTCCAGACCCATATAAAACTTGGAATGACGGAGGGGCAAAAATGTGTTTTTAAACAGGGATAAAAAGAGAGCCAGTTATTTTCAGACATCACAAACAGGTAGGCTTGTCTGTGCTTGAGTTGTTTTTTTTTTTAAAGGTGTGAATCAGTATTATCTGAATTAGTTCATCCGTTACTACCAATAACCTAACTCTCTCAGATCTTAATGCCATGATTATCATGGGCTTGTCTACATGGTGCATTAGTCCACACCAGAGGGATGTAAATTCTAGTGTGCACTAGCATATTGCACACCAACTGGCCCACGTGGAGCCTGCTGGCACGCACTGAAAGTTCCCTAGTGAATATTAATGTAGCCCTGTTTCAAACAGTACTACATTAACATGCACAAGGGAACTTTTATTGTGCACTAGCAGGGTCTACATGGGCCAGTTAGTGCACACTAGAATTTATACCCTCTGATGAGGACTAATGCACTGTGTAAATATGCCCCTAGACTGACCTCATGTTTAACACATGAAATAGGATTTCACACAATAATTCCTGCAGTGAAAGGCATTATTCTTCCCTACTGTGTATGGCAATGTTAAGATTCTTTGCACAATTTAAAGATGGACAGGGCAAATTCTCCTCTCAGACACCTCACTGTAAACCCCACTGAAGTCAATGGCCACATACCTGTGAAATATGTTTGGTTTATAATGATCAAATAATACATGTTTCTGTCATTCTATTTAATAATATGAATTTTAATGTGATTTTGGTAAGCTTTACTTTTACTGAAATATACTTATTCCCTATGCTGCATGTGAAATATCCAAGCAGAACTACACATTGCCATATGGAAAACCTAACTCCAAGGACACAACTGGGTACTCCAACTCTGAGCGGGTGAAAGAGGTGCATGTTATAAAAGGTGACAGTGGACTGCTCAATCCACTTCCTGGTTTGCCAGTGCAGATGAAGTGTCATCTGAGCTGATGTGGACTGGAGCTGCAAAGATGTTCTCCTTATTCACTCAGAGGAAGACACCCAGTGACACACACACGATGCACTGGTGACAGAAGAAGAAAATAGAGCTGTCAGTCATTATCACAGAAGATTACCCGAGGAAATTTGACAGGTAATTATAGCAACAAACCTGTCTTTTAAAAAATGTTACTTTAATTAGTTGAATTTTAGGATATAAAACTTGTAAAACTATCCTGCTATTAATTTGATTAGAATACAGGTTTTGTTGAAAAAGAAATACAGTTGAAGGGGGTATCTAAATAGCTCAGGGGACTGGTAATGAGAATGGAGCATTAGTGACATGAATGCAGAATCTTCTCACTAGTAACAAAAGTCAATATCATATGATGACTTTTTATGGCCTATGCAAAATAAATTGCTAATTTCAGATATAGTAGACTTTTGTCCGTATTTCAACTACCACCAATATATCTGCAATCAGTTGACTCCTCTTTTTGTCTCAGTAGAGAAACCAAAGATCGAATTGGCACAAAGACTTAATTTACCTTCAAACCCCTGTAGGTGGGGCCTCCAAAAACAAGCTCAAGGTACATTGACTAAAAAGTGAAATACTGCCATTCCTTGTGCTAAACCTGTTCTGTGGATAATACAGGACTTCCGTTATTAACACTCCCAGTCTGGCCCCTCCCCATAAGCACTAAAATTCACAATATACTGTGACAAAGTTCCTCCTCTACCTTGGTGGGTCCTGTGCTTATTGGCAGATTTGCTCACCTCAGTGATCTTCCTCACAGTATGGGTCAACTCCTCCTGTGTCTGATCAGGAGTTGGGAGGTTTGGGGGGAACCCAGGCCCGCCCTCTACTCCGGGTTCCAGCCCAGGGCCCTGTGGATTGCAGCTGTCTATAGTGCCTCCTGGTACAGCTGCATGACAGCTACGACTCCCTGGACTACTTCCCCATGGCCTTCTCCAAACACCTTCTTTATCCTCACCACAGGACCTTCCTCCTGGTGTCTGATAACGCTTGTACTCCTTAGTCCTCCAGCAGCACACCCTCTCACTCTCAGCTCCTCACACGCACTTCCTCTCCTCTGGCTCCCCACCACCTGACTGGAGTGAGCTCCTTTTTAAACCCAGGTGCCCTGATTAGCCTGCCTTGATTGGCTGCAGGTGTTCTAATCAGCCTGTCTGCCTTAATTGGTTCTAGCAGGTTCCTGATTACTCTAGTGCAGCCCCTGCTCTGGTCACTCAGGGAACAGAAAACTACTCATCCAGTGACCAGTATATTTGCCCTCTACCAGACTCCTGTACCCCACTGCTCTGGGTCTGTTACAATACATACACACATATTATATATAGACTCATAGACTTTAAGGTCAGAAGGGACCATTATGATCATCTAGTCTGACCTCCTGCACAATGCAGGCCACAGAATCTCACCCACAGACTCCTGTAACAAACCCCTAACCTATGTCTGAGTTACTGAAGTCCTCAAATTGTGGTTTGAAGACCTCAAGCTGCAGAGAATCCTCCAGCAAGTGACCCATGCCCCATGCTGCAGAGGAAGGCGAAAAACCTCCAAGGCCTCTGCCAATCTGCCCTGCAGGAAAATTCCTTCCCAACTCCAAATATGGCGATCAGTTAAACTCTGAGCATGTGGGCAAGACTCACCAGCCAGCACCCAGGAAAGAATTCTCTGTAGTAACTCAGATCCCACCCCATCTAACATCCCATCACAGACCACTGGGCATACTTACATGCTGATAATCAAAGATCAATTGCCAAATTAATTGCCAAAATTAGGCTATCCCATCATACCATCCCCTCCATAAACTTATCAAGCTTAGTCTTGAAGCCAGATATGTCTTTTGCCCCCACTACTCCCCTTGGAAGGCTGTTCCAGAATTTCACTCTTCTAATGGTTAGAAACCTTCGTCTAATTTCAGGTCTAAACTTCCTAGTATCCAGTTTATATATATAACAACAATGTGTTAAGTAGAACTGTGTAACTTTTCCAATCCCTACAGCAACTTTTCCCTTCTGAAACTTGCTGCATAACTCATCAACATGAGGTGAAAATGGAAAGAAGTGTGCAGGATCTTTAAGTTCTGATTTTCTATAATGTAGCAGTAATATTGTTATATACACTGTACCCTTAATTGCATCATTGCCTTTTTCTAATGCGTGCACAGGAGCATTAAAAAAGGACTGAACAGCCATGAATGTCCTGGCTTCTGGGAAACCTGACAAATAGGCAGTGATAGGATTACCGATTGCTGACAGCAGCACTGAGAGGTATATTCAGTTGAGTACAGCAGGGTGACCAAGTTCAGACTGTTAGAAGAATCAAGTAGAAATGTGGAAAGAGGAAACAAGCAAAGACTTAGAGTGTCTGCTTAAACAAGAACATCCAGAAAGCACTAATTAGCCAGCTGATAGAGGGAGAGCCTGAGAGAGAGAAGATTCTTCAAGGTGGTGCATCCAGGCCTGACCAGCAGCAAAACAGTCAAAACAAATTGGAGAAGACAATCCTAGAGGAATCCCCAGAAAACACAGTTCAGCCAGCTGGTACAAGGTCTAGGACCATCTTTGCCTTGGGTGATGAAAAGGAGCTATCGCACTGAGAGCCCCAGTGCTGCAGCAGGGGCTGCCTAGTATGTAAACAAGGCGGTAGGAAAAGGAGGACAAACAAGATGAGCTAGCAGACAAATGATGCCATGAGCTATCCCTAAAAATACAAGGCTTGTACTTTTACAGACTTTCGGCTTTGGTGTGAGCTTACTTTATTGGAATGACAGGGGTGGGGTTTTTTGAAAGGTTTGAAAGCTTTGCTTAGTTGAAAGACTAGAGTCCTTTATTATTGTTTGGCATAAATGTGTATCTAGGATTGAATCACCCCATAGGAAAGTCAAAACATATTTTAAACAGTACAGTATAATAAACTAAGCAGAGCTGATCAAACTGCTTTCAGCAATTTATTTGCCCCTTTTTTCTGTTCATTAACAAACTTTGATTTTTATGAATTTGTTGTTTCTACAGAATTATTTGATGAATGGTAAACATATTCCAGCTTACTATTCACTCTTCATCATTCACTATTCACGCTGTATATAGAGTCACCTACATCAGATGGTATTATTTCTGCTCCCACATTGGAGGATGCCAAGCCCACAAAGACCCCTCAGCAAGGTACTTAAACATGTGCCTAACTTTAAGCATTTGAGTAGCCCCAGGAGTCATGACATGTCAACGTGACTAACTCATGCTTAAAGTCAGCTATGTGCTTACGTGCCTTCCAGAACTGAGGCTAAAGAACTTTCAAGATGGCTATGCAAATACACGTGGAACAAATATTCATGAAAATACAAATTCACACAAAACACTTGTGCAGATACACACACACACACACACACAGATTTTCAGTTGACAAAAAGAAGAACAACTCCTACAAGTGTTCACAGAGGATAAAAATAATTATGGATAATGAACCATATATTATATTCACCAATTTTTTTTCAGAAAAATGCTCACAAATTCTTCTTTGCAGTGTTTGTCCTGCCTCAACATTGCCTTGAATTGTGAGTAGTAAAAAAAAAAAGTTTCTTACAAATTTTAGAAGGCATACACTTAGCAGGGTTTCCACTTTCACATGCATCTCTCCTCCATAAAAGCTGCTCACTTCACTGCTTTAAATATATCTACAGGGCAAAATAATATGATTGTAGAGAGGACTATCATTAGTTTAGTTCTATCAAGACAATGTTTAGATGAGTTTATACTAAGTAGGAACTCACATTTGAATAACACATGCATATTGTCTTCATACCAAAAAAAAAAAAAAAGTCCACACAACCACATAAGCCAAATCAGAAAATTTAATTAGGAAGATAAGAGATTTTTTTTTGTAGGTTAAAAAAAATAATTTAAGCACAGAATTAGCATCTTGTAATAATCTTAGACAAAAATTATTTGTTTTGCTTTGGTTTGTAAATTAGCTCATGATTAAAGTATCACTCCAGTTGAGCTTCATTGTCTTTGTGTGCATATTTTTTTAATGCAACTCTGACCAGAATGCACTTGCAGCTCAAGTACAAGATTTGAGAGCATGAGAGGAACAATTATAATGAAGTGAAGTACTTACAATTTTACCACAAAATCAATGAACTTTTCAAGTGATTTTTATCATATTTTGCAGCTGCTATTTGCTTTTGAATGATGTTTATCACATTGACATACATAGTGTTTTTAAATAGACTCCTTTGTCTAGAAGCTTCTTCCACCCTTATTATTTTCTTCCACTGCCCTATAGTGGAAACACTGCTTCCAGAGGATATTTTATCATCATCTTTTTCTCTTATATCTTTGAAAGGATCTCACTCAACATTTAGGCCATGGTCATTAGTCAAGGCCCTTCCTAGTTCTGTCTCATGATTCTTTGAATGAAACAGAGGTAAAGTTCCAGGCTTCTTACTTGATTAATCGTTTCACAGCAGTTCCATAATATGTGACCATTCAGGGCTGCCTCACATACACTTAAACTACCTGAATGAACAGTCTCACCTAGTTGGGTGCCCTGAAGTCTGGATTGTTCATCAAGAGATGTACAATAAGGAGCGAAGGGGAGACAGAGCACTCCTAAAACCTAACACAGCATCCATTAAAGTCAATGGTCAAATGTCCATTGACTTAAATGATCCAGGACTGGGGCCCGTGTTGGGGTTTGCTTTCCACAGAATGTACTTCTAACTCCCTTCTATAACCTTCTAGCTAAGGACTCTTCCCAAGGGAGCAGAGTGCCTCCCCTTATTGGAGGACCAGCCCTGCTTATGTTTCATCACCTTGATTCTCAATCCAGGAAACTGATATTTCCTGAGTAATACAGCCAACTAATGATCATCCTGATCTGCTATGGATCCTACTGGGTGTTAACAGCTTGATCCTGCAAATGCTTATTACTGGGTATTGTATCGTTAGCAGTCCCTTTGACTTCTTGGAACGATTAGTATTCTTTGTATTATTGTGGCACCCCACTGCGCTAGGCACTGTACAAACAGTTATTAAAAAAAGATGGTCTATTGCTTCAAAGAATTTACATTCCAGGTTACAAGGAAATATAACAGGGGCGACACAAACAAATGTAGGGGTTGGGAAAGGATGAAGTAAGGATAAAAACTGTACAACTGCTCTCAGTTGGCATCACAGTAGAGGTGGGTTTCCTCCTGGTACTAACCCCAGCAGCACAGCCTAGTAAAATCATGTTTCATACATTTACCAGCATAGAAAATCGATGCATCTCTACCACTGATATTAGACTTTCTTATGTAAGACCATAGATACTTGCTCTCTTTACAGATTGCATCAATAGAAATTTAATTTTACATATTTGATCTCTGATAAACAATACAATTTTCCTTATTTTTTGAAGTATTTGTTTTATCTGATCTTATATGAAGGACTAATATTCTTTTACAGCGCAGACAGTTAATCTCACCTAGAGTACAACTTTTAAACAGCACTCACTATAATCCTATTTAATGGAATCCAAGAAAAGTCGTCATATTTCTTCATAAATACGTAAGCTGACTTGTAACCTTCTGAACAAAGATCCTTGGGCCTGGCCATTTTGTGCCAAGCACAGCTCGTAGCACTTTTATCCTTGGGCCACTGAGCACCAGTCCACTCCTGAGAAACGACTTAGAGCAGAAGTAAATTATCCTCAGAGGTTCTCTGAGTTTGGTTGGTTGTCATGGGCCCCCAACGGGGTTGTTTTAGTAGCTGGGAGTGCGGCCATGTGCTGGCCTTGCTCCCTTTTCCTTAGCCACACCACCTTCATGTTGGGGGCCAATGCAGATGCGTATCTCTAATGTTCTCTTATGCTGGCTCTGAGCACCTGCCCTTATCACACTGTTGGTACCACTAACACATAATTTGTAAATCAAGACTGGGTATTCTTCTAAAAGATATGATGTAGGAATTATTCTGGGGAAGGTCAGACAGATGATCACAAAGTTCCTTGGAATCTAAGACTAAAGCAAGTCATAAAAACCCCTTATGTTACATGAGAGATTAGCAGATGAAGCTCTTAGGGTACGTCCATACTACCCGCCCGGATCGACGGGTAGCGATCGACTTCTCGGAGTTCGATATATCGCGTCTCATCTAGACGCGATATATCGAACTCCGAATGCGCTCCCGTCGACTCCAGAACTCCACCACCGCAAATGGCGGTGGCGGAGTCGACGGGGGAGCCGCGGACTTCGATCCCGCGCCGTGAGGATGGGTAAGTACTTCAAACTAAGGTACTTCGAGTTCAGCTACGCTATTCGCGTAGCTGAACTTGCGTACCTTAGTTCAACACCCCCGCCCCCAGTGTAGACCAGGCCTTAGAGAGGATTCCCCTCTGGAGGGAATATTTCCATTGATAATGGTGGAAGAGTTAACAAAACAGAATTTGGCTCACTGAGCTTTATACTGTCTATCTGATGACCCAATAGCAGGCACCCTGACAATTCACTCCTTGCCCACTGACTGGTTAACTGGCCTTAATTTAACCTTATATAGCTATATCCTTGCACTCTTAGTATCATTCATTTTCCTATCTTTTATCTTCTTTCTTCCAGCATTCCATCATTTCATTTTCTCTCTCTTTTTAAAAGGTCTGTTTATTGAATCTAACAAAGCAGCAAATTTAGACAGAACACAAGAATTCCAAGTGGGTCTGTGAATACGGTAAAAGTGATTTCGAGGGGAAGTCAAGGACATTTGTAAGGGAACGTACAGCCAAGTGGTAGTATAGATGTCAGCATATTAGGAACAGAAAAAGGGTCATCTGGCAATCAAATAAAATTTTGATAAATACTGTTTGCAGTCCAAAAACATTGAAGTATTGAACAGTTTTCATTATAAGTCCATTTGTTATTTTTCTTTAAGAAGCCCCAGAAATGAATTACACTTCAAGCAGAAGTCATGCTCCCATTTCTCAGCATAGCAGCAAGCATTCTTAATGGAGCTACACTGGTAACATTTCATATTCATACATTTTAAGGCCAAAAGAGACCAATGTGATTATCTAGTCTGACCTCCTGCATAACAAAATCTAAAGGTGTCATAAATAAACAGATCAGGGTTAAGGTCTCTTTTCCCTGGAAAGGGTTAACAAGCTCAGTAATCTGAGAAACACCTGACCAGAGGACCAATCAAGGAACAGGATTATTTTCAAATCTCTGTGGAGGGAAGCCTTTGTCTGTGTTCCTTGTTTGCTCAGAGCTCTCTTTGGATCTAAGAGAGGTCAGTCTGTCTCCAAGTTCTCCTGGAGTAGTTTCTACTAATTAATAGTGAGTATTAATTAGAAAGGCGAATTAGTCTTTTGAGTTACTTTCTATATTTGCAATTGTGTGTTTGCTAAAGGAAATTCTTTATTCTTGTTTGCTGTTACTTTGCTTTTACTGAGAAAGAAAGGAGGGGGGATTCTCTCCAGAGACTGATAAGTTTAGACCCTGTATATTGTTCCAATTTGGTTACAGAGACAGTGACTTTTCTTTTTATTCTTTAATACATTCTTTTCTATTAAGGACTTGTTTGGTCTTTCCTTGGGTGGATTCTCAGGGAAAGAGAAGGGGGAGGTATCCCTCTGTAGTTAGATCCCGGTATCTCTCCTAGGAAAAGGGAGGGGGGAGGAAGCAGGGGGAATGGTTTATTTCTCCTGGGTGTAAGAACTCCATGGATTTGGGGCTCTTGGAATCCCCTAGGATTTTGGGGAAGGACTGTGTCTCAATCCACATATCTGATTGAGTGGTGGCAGCTTACTAGATCTAAACTAGGATTTTAGTTTAGAGGGAAACCAGTGCAGGTCCCCACATTGGAACCCAACAGCTCCAAGTGGGGGTAAGACCTATGACAAAAGGACTTCCATGAATTAATTCCAGCATCAAGCAAAATAGCTGTGATTGAACTACGCCATGTCTTTTAGAAAAACCACCAATCTTAATTTAAAGATTCTCAGTCTTGGAGAATCCACCATAACCCTTGGCAAGCTGTTCCAATAGTTAATTATCCTCCTTTTAAAAAAAGAGCGCCTTATTTCTATTCTGAATTTGTCTAGCTCCAACTTCTATTCCATACCTTTGTCTGATAGACTGAGGAGTCCACTATTATCAGATTTGACAGCTCATGTAGGTGTTTATAGATTGTGATTAAATCACCCTTTATCCTTCTCTGTGGTAAGCTACATGCATTGAACTTCTTAAGATTTTCACTATAAGGTACATTTTCCAGTACTTTAATCATTCGTATGACTTTTCTCTTCATCTCGCCAATATTCCAACATCCTTCTTGAAGTATGGACATCAGAACTGGACACAGTAGTCCAGTAGTAATCAGATCAGTGCCAAATACAGAGGTTAAAAATAACCTCCCTCTTCCTACTTAATATTCCTCTCTATACATTCAATGATTGCATTAGCCCTTTTGGCCACAGCATCATACTGGGGACTCATATTCAGCTGATTATCCATCTGTGATCCAGAATTTTTGTGTTGGTGCCTTATCAGATTTCCAGAGTCAAGTAACACCATTTTTGCAGCCAGAAAAGTGGAAAAAAGAAAAAAAAAGTTTGTTTATTCAGTGTGTATCCATTAACACCCTGTCAAAACAGATAACGGGTACATCTTCAGTGGGGACTTTATGTACATAGACAAGCCCTCAGAAACTGGGTTACACCAGTTTAAGGTGTGATTTTAAACTAATTTATTTAAACTGGTGCAAAAGATTCTGTAAACACACTTATTTTGTTTTACACCAAGCTTATTTCAGTTTACTTTAAATCTATTAGGAACAGATTTAAGCTATACTGAAAAAAAAGTCACTCACTCTGAAATGAGAGTGTCCACATGGCCTTTTGCACCCATTTAACCCAAATGGGTGGAACTGTAGCCACTGGGAGCTGTGGGCGGCCATGCAAATGCAAACAAACAGTCTGGCAGCCTGCCAGCAGATTACCCTGATGGCCGCGTATGGCCCATGGGCCACAGGTTGCCCTCAATGGCCTAGTACTTAAACAGAGAACTGGGAATCTGGAAATTGGAATTATTCCCACTTTCACCAAAAACAAATTGCTAAACCCTCTGCACCTCAGTTTAGAAAATGGGGATGATAATGCGGCTTGGAGGCTTGTTTCATTCATGTTGGAAAATGCTTTGAGGTCCTTAAGTGGAAGAATCCACAGATAGAATTGCAGGCACCAGAATGGAGGCCCGGTCTGGAAGTGTTCCCTCCCCATTATATATTTTAGATTAGTTTAGATAATCAAAGCATGAAACCACATTTTAGCTGTAGTTCGATATGGTCATTCTGACTAGAACATGGTGGCTCTTGAGTTTGGGAGCAACCATGTTCTGGTATAAGCTCTGGAATGAAGTGCTTATTTGAGTCTGTTGCAGCACCAAGGCTTTTTAGAACATTAGGAACAAAAACACCAATTGAAACAGTTTCTTTTGCAAATGTTACCTATTCCTGGCAGGGTTAATACCCACTCATTTTGCAAAGCATTAGTCAAAAACTGCATCATCAAGTAAAGACCCCTGGGTCTGGGCGAGAAATCTATACTAACCCAGCATGTGTAATAAGCAAGACTGCAGAAGTTTTCAGCAAAGACAAGAGAATGATCCAAGTTTTTTTAATGGATTTTTTGTCTATTCTACAAAATAGATTGTGAGGGATGAAAGGAAGCCCTGAAAGAGCCTGTATCCTAATCTAGGTCACTGAAAGCTCTGTGTGTAGTCCCCATATAAAAGATGTTGTTTTCCCCTCTCCTGGAGACCGAGGAAAAACTGGTTGTGGGGAGAAAGGATAGCCCCAGGTTTCCTTGTGGTTCTTACCGGAGTCTCTATTAAAACCAAACCTGAGGAAGGGGGTAAGTTTGCACTACATACCCTGTGTTAGGAACAAGGTGGGAACTCCCCATGCTTACAGACACTTACCACAAACCCTGAACACATTACAGCTTTGAAAGCACAATATTTAATGCAATAAAATAAACTTATCGGAAAAGCCAAAGCTCCTGTGCTTCAGTGCTCACAAAAGGTGCCAGTCTCACAGACCAGGAGAATGAAGGTCTCTGTTTATCCACAGACCAGTTACAGCCAAAGCAGCAGAAGCAGTCAGCAGAAGCTTCCTCCACACTTCCTGCCAATGCATCTCAACCTTGACCTGAAGAGAGGTTCTCTAAGGATTTGATTGGGATTTTATGCCCGTTCAGGCCTTGGCATCTCTGTTGAGATTGCCAACAAGGGGGCCAATTAGTGCCAGATGTATTGGTGATTTTTTTTTTAAAATGTGGAAGAACACCTGTCTGCTGGAACTACTCAGAAACCCATCAATTATTGCACCGAGGCCACTAACCAGCCATCAGATGGTAACAACTTTCAGTCACTGGCTGTCACACCAGAGACATGAAATTGCTGATTCAGTGCCTCAGAAGGATTTAATCTGTTTTCCTTTCACACCAAGTACCCCTTTTTGTTTAAAAAAGCAGCCTTGTGTTAATTATTTAATTTAAAAGACTCATTATATTGATGCATCTCTGAAAAGAAGCTGCTCTGTCTGTCCAACTGAACATAATCAACAACAAAAATAAGTTAGACTTTAGGGGCAGGAGTTAAAGGAAGAGAGGCTACAATCCTCCCCTTCCCCTCCCCCCCCCACACACACACTCTTTTACTCAAAGCTGAGGGAGACTTCAATCTGCTCCATGGGTTCTTCCCCTCCGAATTCCTCATTGGCTGGAGAAATCAAGATTTAAGGCAGGGGAATTTGAAATGAGGTCAGCAGGAGGAGCTAATGCCTGGGTGAGGAACTTTTGGGGCTCCTAATCTTCCTGCCTCTCTGTTGGGAGAAGAGGAAGCATCAACTATCTGCCCTTCTACAGGAAGGTCTGTCCCGTGACCAGAACCTCCTTCACACCAGAGGAAGAAGGATGTACATTTGTGTATATTAATGCAGTGGAGTTATTCCAGATTCACAAGCCCTGTTTCCTGTCCTCTCATAATGGTACCATGAGATGGTCAGTGGCTCTATACCCACCTGCCACAGTTGCCAATGCAGGACATATGGAAACAGACTGTCCTTAGGGTAGACTGGTCGGATATTATTTAAGGCTACTGGTACTTACATTAGTACTCTTTAGTAAATGAAGCAGAATGAAGATTCCAGCCCATTTAAGCTCAGACAGGACAAAAACTAAGCTTCCTTGTCTTTTAAAAAGTCCACATTTTACAACATCTGCCATTAAGTCTTTCTTTCTAGTCCCTACCAGGACATTATTCACCTAAACATTCCCATCTCTCTTCCTCCCTGGAAAAAATTGTCATTCCAGGTGCATTTCTTAACAACTTACCTTTAGAAGCACAATGAGAGTCTCCTCTGGGACTCTAGAAGGACCATGAAGATTGAATCAAGGACTTGATTAAATAACAGATAGCACACTAACCTCATTTGCAAGCTCTCACAAAAAAACAAACAACAAAAAAAGATTGACAGCTGATGCCCAAAGCAAAACTGTGTTTCTAAAGTCCTTTTCAGTCCAGCTACATTAATTTCTCCACACAGTAACAGTCAGTAAACTGTTAGCAAACTCAAGTCCGCTAATGCCAACACTGAACTCGTTACCCCGAGTGTTGCTGCAAATAATACCACAAAGTTGCAAAATGCAATTCTGCATAGGCGCATTATCATAAATATTCAGCTTATGTTATGATGAGAACAAACAGCTTTGTAACTAAGGTGAGAGGGATGAATGGCAAATAGACCTAGGTTATGATAGACATAGTGCCTCATTTATATATAGCTATAAGATGGTTTTGTTGTATGCCACTGGACTACATGTTCCTTGCAATATACTGGATCATGTAGTTCAATTCCAACAAAATTAAGTTGGGGCAGGAGCTAACGAGAGGCAATCACCAAAAGAACAACTAAGAAATGGAGGGGATAGCTCAGTGGTCCAGATGTGGTAATGGGGGTTCTTGTGATCCCAAGCTTAGATTTGTAATACCTAGTCTCCCAGGCACGACAGGTTTCAAATCCCTGAAAGGTCTTCATCTTTCTGTAGCAGTTTACACTTCAGGGTGAGACCTTAAACATTAAATTCTATTTGATGTTAACGTTGCCGTAGCCCTTTTTCATAAAAAGAGAGATTTGCACTGGCATCCTTGACCAAAAATTCACCTTCCCTAGTTATCACACTCCACCCCAGAGGTGGCTGCATTTCAGATGGGCAGTCTGTCCAGAGTTGGTATAACACCACAGAGTCCTTCAGTAGGAAAGGTGTTAATCTCTCCCTAGGAACAGTACCACTGCAGCTCTGTCTGAAGTCACAAAACACCCTTTGGGTACCTTTTCCCTTCACTTCACCTCTTAGTTCAGCTTTGTCCATTGGCAGTTGCTAATGATAAAAATAATGCAACAATAGAAATGGCTTCCCAGGACTATGAATATTCAGATACACGTGTGCACACCAGCAACAATGCCAACCTTGCTGTAGCAGAAAAAAAACTGACATGAAAGAGAACCTTCATTTGCCTGAATGCCTTATGCATATTGTGCCGTGAGAGACGCTTCCACTAGTCAAGAACATCCCCTGGAGCTTGCTACTGTTTTTTTAGAATGAAGAGCCAAATGCTGATGTTCTTAGTCAGTGATCTGAGCTGGACTATTACAGTTTTTATATCCAAGAAAGATGCCCTATAACTCAAGGAAGCTCCTGTTTACAAAGAATCCACTCAGTGACACAGGTCCCCAGGAACACATCACCCCTCTGTGTAATTCCCCACTGAAGAGAGGACAATTCTGTCTATCTATGGTTCCTGTATGTCCCTCAATACCATAGTGTCTGAGCATCTCACAATTTTAAGGAAGCACTGTTACCCTCATTTTACTGATGGGGAACTGAGATGCTGAAACACTAAATAACTTGGCAAAGATAATGTGGGAAGTCTGCAGTGGAGCAGGGAACCGAAAAAAAGTGCCCGACTAGGGCCCTAAGATAGTTCCTCTGATTTCCAAAGCCCAATATAGAACTGGTCATGGCTACTTGAGACAACAGCTCTCCTTCCACAACAGCTGTATTCCACTGGAATGATGATACTGTTGACCAATAGGGGTAGGCTTGTCGTGATTATAGGAGACAGAATCTTCACAAGACTCAGGCTATGAATATGGAACTCACTACATCAACCACTAAACTTACCTCATTCAAGCCAAATGTAAAGCCTGTCTCTTTGCCAGGCCTACCCTCATTCATTAATAAAAAATATATATAATCTAAATCTGCTTCTTGCAGGCAAGGAAGGTCAGGAGAGAGAAAGGCAGAGAAAGAACATTATCATTGTTTAAGTACTGGGAGGCACTTAGAGACTGCTGTGATAAGGACAATATAAGGGTTTGAGTCAGTCCTCAGTCCTCACTCCAACAAAAAGCCCATTGACCGCAATGACAGTTTTGCTGGACTAAAATCTGAGAAAAGACTTCAGAGTTGGCACAAGAATTTTAACACGTAATTTAAAAACTCTTAATAGGGACCTTTTCTAAAAATCTCAAATTATTACTGTGCTTAACGAAAAAGTATAATTATTTGTTTACGGTTTTTTAATAATCATCTAAGAAATTAAGGCCTAAAATATTTTCCTTTCCACCATCGTTCACATGGCCAGCCTTTTCCTTCCCAAACAGGCATTAAGTCCTTCACAACCACTACAGTATGAGAATTACTTTAGCATTTTCAGTCATGTTTTATTGGTATACACTGTGAAAGTTACAGTGAGTTTCTCTAGGGGCTCATCTACATGCAGAGGTGCACCAGTTTAACTGAAATTAATTGTCTGGACACTCTTATTTTGGTTTAAACTGGATTATTTCAGTTTAGCTTGAGTCAATTAGGAACAGGTTTAAGCTAAATAAAATAAATCACTCTTAAGAGCGTCCACCCAGGAGTTTGTACTGGTTTCATTAAAGCATTAATTGGTGCGTAGACAACTCCTAAATTAACAAACATTTAAAACAGATCAATCAATCACTTTTCTTTATAACCTGGCAGGTTGTCAGATCAGAACTGACTGCTGGTTTATTGATAAAGGCCCCAATCCTGTACTGAGAACCATTCAGTCAGACCATTTCTGCGCCTGTGCAGAATCAATGGGATTCTGCCTGGGCAAAGAGGGCTGTTCGATGGGTCTCAATGCAGATCATGGCCTAAATATCTATTTAACCCTCTCTTACTCAGTACAGCTTTCAAAGGTCATGATAATCACAGAATCATAGAAGTGGAAGGGACCTCGAGAGATCATCTAGTCCAGTCCCCTGCAGTCAAGGCAGGACTAAGTATTATCTAGAACATCCCTGACAGGCGTTTGTCCAACCTCCTCTTAAAAATCTCCAATGATGGAGATTCCACAACCTCCCTAGGCAATTTATTCCAGGGCTTAACCACTCTGACAGTTAGGAAGTTTTTCCTAATGTCTTTAAAACACAATAGGAACAAAAATTAAAGAAAAGAAATGCAACAATTTAATGGGTGTAAAGTCACTGTGTGTATTGACTATTTCAAATAATACCATTGAATAACAATTTGCATGACATACACAGTTAAAAGGTTCAGCCACACAAGGCATGGTATGACCTTCCTAGAAGTTTTAGATTTTCATTTACAGTATTTACCGACATATGTTACACCCTTTATGGTTCCATTTCCCTTCAGTGCAAGCATTACAGGTAGACTTTACATTCAATTATAAAGTAGATACTCTGAAAGTCATTGATGCAATTTGTGCCACTTGAGGTATTATCTCTTATTAGTTTTTCCACTGAATTAGTGCTAGTTAATCTGTGCATGTGACTAAAAAAATTAAATAAATAAAGTCAAATTTAGCAGCAATAACTGGAAGATGACTCAGAAGAATCTTTGTTGGTCTATCAGTTCTAGACAGCATTACAGTTTTGTCAGGCACAATGATGTGATTTTCAACTCTGTAATAGACCTTTCTAAACAACAAGGCACACAGCTGGATTGTTTAACCCTTACGCCAATGAACAGTCCAATTGTAGCGAATGGGATTACACAAGTGAGTAAGCATTCACTAGCAGGAGTAAGGGTCACATAGTCTGACACTAGTGGAGGTCATTAGAGAATAAGAAAGCCAAACTGTTAACACAAAAGTCTGTAAGACAGGAAATAGCTAACATGATCTTGCAGTCCCTTAATCACACCAGTAGTATCAATTAAGGCAATAGTGCTCCTTATCTGAGAAAGGACAGCATAAGCAAGGATGGTCTAGTTACCTAGGGCCAGATTATGAAGCCTGTACTCATACTGGTCAGAAGTTATACACACACACACACACACACGTCATCAGTGGGGCTACCTGCATGCTTAACTGCTCACCAATGTGAAGCAGGCACTCAATCACTCTGTGCTTCAGTTCCCCCATCCATAAAATGGGGATGCTCCCTATTTCACAGGGGTGTGGGTGAGGCTTAATTCAGTGATGTTTGTTAAAGTACTTTGAGGCTAAAAGACACAAGGTGCTATTCAATTGCAAAATATTGTTATTATTCAAAATACAACGTCATTAGCAGGTAGCAAATATTGTGGGGCCCAGTCATGCAATCCTTTGCCACGTAAATAGACCTTACTCACAAAAGTAAGTAAACTCATGGGGGAAAGGACTACTCATCTGAGTAAGGGTTGCAGGATCAGATGCATAGATCACACATCATTGTCCAGATGGTTATTATTTATGCAGTCTCATAGCTGTGCATAGTACTTCATAAATAATAATTAAAAAAAAATAGATAAACCCTGCACGAAAGAGTTTACAACACAGGGCACCTATCCTGCAATCAGGTCCATGCTCGCTGACTCTAAATGGGTTTGGACATAACACAATGAGTGATAACAGTAAACAATGGGAGAGAGGAGGGTGAAGGTTACAGCAATCAGACTGTCTGGTTGCTTCGATTTGCTATGTACATATCTTGATAGTCCTGCATTTTTTAAAACATATGAGTTATTGTTGAATAGTTTTGTTTGTGTGCCTGTGAAGTAGGCTCTTTTTTCCTTAATTTCTAAATCTCTTTATTTCTGAATTTGTGTGGCTATCAACCTGACGGAGTCCAACTTTTAGATCTGGAAACAAAAATAAATGCAAACAATGGATTTTCAATAGTGTATGGACAAGCTGCGGTAAAACACATAAAGGAGACCAGATTATGTGATTAGCCAATATAGATCAGTAATGGATTTGTCTTTTATGAATATGCACAATGCTCCCAAATCAGTAAAAAGATAACAGATTAGGCAGATACATCTTGCTCAGTATCCTACAAGCCATCAAATAGATTTTATTTTTTTTATTTTATTTTATTAAATAGGCTTAAATAGACCACAAGTGGATCTGAAAATAGAGCCAAGGGCGCATCACGGAGAATCACCTGCCTCTTGTCCATATGCTTATAACCTTGGGAGCAGACAGCAAAGGCATTCCAGCAATCCACAACTATTCTGATAGGTCATCCAGTGGGAAACATGCTCAAAGACCCTGTGGACATGTTTGAAGTGGAATGGAACCATGTTGGAATACTCTAGGTATGGAACAGCAGCTCAGTCTCTTGGAGGTAACATCTAGGGCTTGATTCTTCTGTCAGTTACTCTGGGGTAAATCAGTAGTAGCTCAACAGAGGTCAATGGAGTTATACTAATGCAAAAGCGAGGTGTGTAAAAGAAGATTCAAGCCCAGGATTTCAGAACTCCTTGCATCTGAAGCCTGTAAAGACTACTTCCAAATTAAGATACCCAGACAAAATATTCAAATATCACCATACCACGCCCCCCACCCCAAAAAAGCAGAACTGTTCAGGAGACTTAAAGCTCATTTGTCACAGCTAGAAAGAATTATGCCATTTTAACAGACAGGAGAATGTAGAACAGGCTGGTAGGATGCTTGAGGGGGCTTCTTTTCTGTCATTCATTTTTCATCAACAATCCTGAACAGACCCCAAAACTCAGACTAATTAAAGACAAATAATTAAACACATTCATACTGGGAAGATTGGCAAACTCCCACTGTATTGCGAGACCACCTTGGCACTTAAATGGTTAGGGACTATATCCCACAACATCATGCTCATCTCATTGTGCTAGAGAGCTCTTGAGAATGTTATTAGCTGGGTGTTCGCCTTGCCGTTTTTCCACATGAGGCAGATGGGTAATTACGAAGCTAATAGTCTGATTGAGAGAAATCAGATGCAGTGGTTTGCCCAATTAGATGATACATTAGCTTCCTTCTTTGTAAGCAGCTAATGTGTGAAGCAAAGTGGTATTTTTGAGGGTCAGAATCCTTAAACAAGTGCCGAGTTGCAGATTATTGTGTCTCTTTTTTTTTCTAATGGAGGAAAAGTGCTAAGTCTTCATTACTAAAAGCATAGAAAATGCAAATCAGGCTCTGAAACAAAAGAGTGAAGGGACAGGCGAGAATATTTGGTGTCCAATGTGTCAACCTACAACATCAATTACATTGAAATGCAATGCATGGGAGCCTAATCAAGGATAGTATAATTGTAATAATTGCATGCTTTTGTTGGAGAGCTGCTGCCATTGTTATTGTCAACCATTTGTTTCTCTCTATTGTTTAAGGGGGGGATATTTTAAAATATATATATATAAAAATGACTGAAGAACAGTATAGGTAAAAGGCTGTGCTGTTACATATGTAATGTGTGGGAAGTTTCTTTCTAAGTACTCATTCTCTTTGGATGGTGAAGAACCACGTACCCTAAATCTACTAAGACAGGTAACCCAGTAGCTGAGATATAGATGTTAAGTTACAATCTGTGCCAAACAATAAGAATTACTTTTTTTTTCTCTGATGCATCTCTTTTGTTCAGAGAGGTACATTACCCTGGGTGATTGGCAAGTCATAAAGCAGCCAGTAGAAAATCTTAATAACAATTCCCTAAGACATTTTCAACTCTGCCTTCATACTCTGGAAGGAAGGCAGAGAGAAGTCAAAATGAACAGTGTTTCAGCCTGGACCTACAGCTGGCTATGCTGTTTAAAAGAAAAAAGTCTGCAATCTTGACTACTATCTTCAAGATAAATGAATGAAGAGAACAGCGAATGGGAAAAAAATGACAACACAAGTTTATGTAGGTGCTTATTGAGGAGAAGAGGAAGTAAGAGCCCACTCTGCATAAACCAGTCATAGTTTCTCAAGTCTGAAGTTGGGCTGGAAATGCTTCTTATGGCAAAGCTCTCAGCATTCACATCAGATAAGAGGTTTATTTTCTGTCTTCAATAGGGCTTGCCAATAGGTTGAAACAGAGGCACAATGGAAATGGACTAAAACATTTAACATAGCTGTTAAATCTCATTCTCCACAGAACAATGCTGTACCATCTTTACTGAGAATACACTTCCCTGCCATAGGAAGCTTTTTGTGTATCTCTAACAATCCTGTACATACTCCAAAACTCACACTAATTAAAAGCAAATAATCAAATACATTCAATTTGAAAAGTTGGCAAACTCGCTTGTATTATTGTGTTAGCACCTTGGCACCAAAATGATCACATCGTGCTAATCTCATCGTGCAGGAGAGCTCTTGAGCATGTTATTCAATAGGTCTGTTCGCTACCCCCTGCCACCACCACCTCCCAATTGTCTCTCCCTCCTGCTCCTCTTCCTCCAATAGTCTTCCTTTGACCAGATAGAGAAGAAATTAAAATGTGAATAAAGATAAACAGACCCAGGATAATGTTCTCATTATATTTCATTTGGAGCTGACTGGAACTTACACTTCCATTTTAAATTAATTTCTTCTTACCCTTGCTTGGTTTCAGTTCATCTGTACAATTACAGTTGGTAAACTTGAGCTGCTTTGAAATAAATGAAGTTGACTGCAACAAACCTTTGTATCTCATTAACCCTCTCTTCACATATAAAATCCTTATCCAGAGGGTGCAGATACCACAGTGATGTGTACAGTATAAATGCAACAGATCAAGGAGATAGAGGAGGGCAGCAGTATCTGAGTGACTAGCTGAAGAAAGGAAATCAAGGAGAAACCTTTGGCTCTACCATTTTTCCTCTTAAGTTTTTCAGTTTCTAATTGCTGTGGCGTGGAAGCAAAACTCCTGCCCATGACAAACCTAAGACCTATCTAGTGTTTGTCAAGCTTTGTACAGAAGAAACCTATTCAGGCAGGTTTGATTTCTACACAAAGAGACGTCTCTGTGCGGCAGTACTTGTAAAAATACGTATGTCCTTGATTTTCACTTTTTAAAATGAATAAATCATTCTTGGGAACACAAATTACTTATTCAAGGCGCATGCTATACTGTAAGCTTAGGATGAATGCCACAATAGTTAGAACATTGGTACCATAGCAAAAGAAAAAAAAAGTAGTACAAGAGAGCTTAGAAATATGGTTTTGGTGAAGGAATATGTGTGACAGAGGACTAGGTAACAAGACTATGGAGCTTTTCCCATCTAGGTCATAGTGTGCATCCAGCGCAGGTCAGTGACTGAAATTAGATGCCAGTTTGCGTGAAATCAAATGGTCTCAATCCACTTTCTAGTGGAAATATGGAAGCCCCAACAGAGAGGCCAAGGACTAAATAGGGATCAAAACTGACTTACTGTCCCATCACTAGTGGTCTGTCCAGGTCAGAGTTGAGGTACACTGATGGGGCAGCATATGAAAGCTTGCAGTGCTCTTGCGACGCCTGTACCATTGTGGAGATAGAGAGAGGACTTCAGATTAATACTTGTCAAGGAAAATTAATGTGAAGAATATTTAAAATAATGCTACTCCAAGTGTAGAAGTCATATCTTGATTAGTAGTGGGATGTTGTTCTTATTCATTTTTAATACGAAAATGATGTAGTTAAATTTCCTCGCAGAATCCCTGGCAGCAGCTGAATGCTAGATTCACTGTTTTTTCTCTGACACCATAAACTCATCATCAAGAGTGAGGGAACCCATTGAATTAAAGAGGATAATTTTCTCAAAAATCATGTTGCCTCCCTCTTACTGAAAAGGAACAGTACTTTAATGGTACGCATCAAAATAAATATTTCCTTAATTTCATAACATGTTAAATAACAGCACATTAAATTAAGAAAATTAGAGTTGGACTCAAACTTCAAAATTCTGGTCAGTACGCAGATCTTGAACACCCCAGCATTCCACAAAATAAAAGAGAAAAGGGAGACATTGAGGGACACTCTTGACAGCAATGAACATGTTGATTGTTGTCATTGAGTCTTTAGGACAATGTAAGTGTCAATACGAGATGTAATACCAACACAGTTTTACTGATGAGAAAGCCACAGGATACAGACTAGCTTGTGATCTCCAGGATAGTTCCTGATTACACACATCACTCTGTAACTGTGTAAGTCACTGCCACCTACTTGGTCTAGTACATAAGGATAGCCTCTTTTTTTATCCCACTATTGGGAACCCTGTCTCCATCAGACAATGTACAGACCTCACATGGGTGCCTTCAGAACAATCCATTATTCTCCAGCTCTGCCACGAGATTGTATGAATCAAGACCTTTAAAGCACAAAGGAATCTAGGGCACAGAGGATCCACATATAGCCAGTTCAGATAGAGCAAAACTCTGCTTATAGTGAACTAGAACGCAGTGCCCAAATTGTTTCAAAATATTGCAGTGTGGAAACAGTGCTTCTGGTCATTATAACCCTCCGGCTATAGTATTAAAATGAATTCACTATTAACCTCCTTCAAAGCTCATTGAAATCCACAGGAGTCTTTCCATTGACTTCAGTAGGCTTTGGATCAGATTATAAAGCATGATTATATTTCAGGGTAATTATGGTCACGTTTATGTTATTTAGTTAGACTGTTGTACAGAAGTATCATATTGTTTTATTCTTAAAGACTAGGTCAGAGTATGCTAAGGCATCAAGGATTGGAAAAAAGGGATTCTCAGCAAACAGATCAGTTATTTAACTAAGCAAAATTTAACTCTAGTAGTTGCTGTATCTGTGTCTACCATAAAGAGAAGCTAATCAACCAACACAACAAGACGCAGCAGCAAGGCCCAATCTCAGAACCATCTAGCGCCTTTCATCCTCACATGAAGAATTCTCATTGATATCACTGGGAGTAGAGCTTGCAAACTAAAGGTGGCATTCAGACTCTTTGACTTCAGTATTGGTCATATTTGTCCTGTTATATGGATGGATTACCATAGAGTGACTGAAATAAACATGATAACTAAAGTCATACAAGGAAAATCAACATCACACTCCAGCAGATGTCTTGGCTGTAATGGGTGATTTATAGGAATACGTTGTAGACCTGAGAATGGGAAGATTTCATCTATTAAGAGCAACAAAACATGCTCCTAGGAGGAAAATTGGAGCAGGACTCAGAAACGCCTCAGAGACAATGCTAAGAGAATGCTCTGGAAAAGTAGTTGCTGATGAAGTTGTTGTTTATTTGCCATTTGAAATACATTGTGAGACTTTCCATCCCAACAGCAGTTTGAAGGGAGGGGGTTATGACTGGTTTTAAAAAGCCCCATAACATGGGGGGAGAGGAGGATATGGATTTCTCCTAGGTCAGGGGTGGGCAAACTTTTTGGCCCGAGGGCCACATCTGGGTGGGAAATTGCATGCAAGGCCATGAATGTAGGGCTGGGGCAGGGGGTTGGGGTGCGGGAGGAGTGTGAGGTGTACAAGGGGGTTCAGGGCAGGGGGTGCGGGGTATGGGAAGAGTACGGTGTGCAGGAAGGGGCTCAGGGCAAGGGGTTGGGGTGCAGGAGGGGTGTGGGGTGTACAAGGGGGCTGAGGGCAGGGGGTTGGGGTGCAGGAGAGTGCGGCAGGGGGCTCAGGGCAGGGGGTTGGGGTGCGGCAGGGGGCTCAAGGCAGGGAGTTATGGGGGCTCAGGGCAGGAGGTTCAGGGCAGGAGGTTGGGGTGCGGGATGCAGGAGGGGTTCGGGTTCTGGCCCGGCACCACTTACCTGGAGTGGCTACAGGGTGTCAGCGGCACGCAGTGTGGCTAAGACAGGCTCCCTGTCTGCCCTAGCCCCACTCCACATCGCTCCTGGAAGCGGCTGGCACCACATCCCTGTGGCCCCTTGGGGAACGGGGGCAGAGGGCTCCGCGCACTGCCCTCGCCTGTGGGTATCTCCCCCGAAACTCCCATTGGCTGCAGTTCCCCATTCCCGGCCAATGGGAGCTGCAGGGGGTGGCGCCTGCAGGCGAGGGCAGTGCATGGAGCCTCTCCCCCGCTCCAGGGGCTGCAGGGACGTGGCGCCGGCCGCTTCCAGAGTGGCGTAGGGCCAATGGCGTCACAGGAGTGGCAATCCCACAGGCCAGATCCAATGCCCTGATGGGCCGGATCCAGCCCATGGGCCGTAGTTTGCCCACCCCTGTCCTAGGTATTAAAACAAGCTGCTGCAAGTATTTCAGCCTCATTTATGGTGTAATTCATTACCTTAGGGATCTGCACGTGAAATCTGCACTTCAGGAAGAAAGTCCTCATTTAGCAAAGAAAGTGCTGCGATATGTATGTGTGAAAGCTTTTCCAACACTGTTTTCAGCTTGCCATATGGCCAACTTCACCCAGATTAGTAGCAATTGATGAGCAAAGCTTCAACAGTTTGAAAGAGAGAGAGAATTGCAGAAGTCCCATTCAACAATTGTGACCCAAGAAAAACCTGTTTGCCTTTTTGCAATGTTGTAAAGATTCCTGTTTTTGTCTGGCATTGTTAAAGGGTTTTTTCCCATTGTAGTTGGGCACAAGGAAATTCTCTTTCTTTAGGAAAAAGGGAATAAAGAATTCTCAGTCCACAGAATAACTATAGCAATTGCCTGCCTGACTTCAGAGTTCTTGCCATCTCATTGTTCAATGGCTTCCAACCACGGGTATGTGCCCATCCTGCTAATATCCTGTTTCTGTTATACAGACTTAAGGGGTGGAGAGCAGCAGGCACCAAAGAAGCCCTGCAACAGAATCCGCACTCCCATGCATGCCACTAAGAAAAGTTTCACAGTGCTTCTTATTACTGAAATGTGGTGATGGGGAATAGGCATTATGGTGACATTACAGAGCTACAAGTCCTCGCAAATGGTGCAGATCCACCAGGCCACAAATCTGCATAATGGAAAAGACTGGGTTCCCTCCCCTCATTTGCATGGATTCACTAGGCCTTTTTACATGTTTGGGATGAAGGGAGGTGTTACCTTCCCAACCCATGTGTACTTCCTGTAGGCAAAGCCCTTTTACTTTGCTTTGCTCCTGGACCTGGCTCAATCCTGCTCCAATGGAAGAGAGTGGCATAATGCCCATTGATTTCCGTGGTGTAGGAACTATCCTTTTAGTAAAACATCTCTGGGCTGGCCCTGTTAAAGATGCCACTTTCATATTGCAGCAAACCTGAAAAGAGTGAATACTTAAGCAAAATAACACACTTGATCCAGAATTTTCTATCCTTCCCTTTTCCATATTTACTAATTATTTAAGCTATTAATATTTGAGTATGAGCTTTCTTCCTCCCAATCTCAATTTTCTCTCAGGTTGATCTTACAGTGAAAGTCATAACCCTGTGTATTTCAGCATAGTCTGTTGGCAAATAAATGATTGTAACATCACAAATTAACTCCTACAAGCTCACTAGCACATCAGGAGGAAAAGAAGGCTTGTGTCAGTTACTAGATAGCTTTATAATTGATGTAAAGGTGAAAGCCTCCATAATCTATTATCTAACAAGCCAATCCTTGAGGCAAGGTGTTCTTTGAACAGGAAAGTCTTAGCTCAAATGTGAACACAATATGTTTGAAACTAAGCAAAGATGGAAAGCTGGTATATAAAAATCAATCAGAAGTAAAGGGGGTGCCATAAAAATTGATTTTCAACACTAACAGAAGTTACATTTCCTATAATATTTGCAGAATGTTCTGTTTTAAATATGGAAAATATCAAAAGTACTGCAGTAAAGGCAAAGACTGGGGTGTGGTGAGCACTGAAGACTGGTAAATATCCACTTCTTAATGGCATCCACTTCCATTTTGTTCACCAAATTATTGGGATGACCTTAAATGAGAATTTTGGATGGAGCTGAATGGAATGTTCATGAAAATGACCATGATTTTCTTCTGTGTAGTGGTTATTGTTGTTTTATTTTTTTCTTTTCCAGGATACTCTGGCAGTCAGAGATCCTGTGGATTTATACCCACTGTAGCAGATAGCAAAATCAATGGCCCAGATCCTGGCTCCGTTAAAGCTGCTTTTAGTCAAAATTGACTTAACTGGTTACCTGGAGAGTCCCCTTGCAACCCCCGAGGCTGCTGTAAATAGCTCGTTAGGACTGGACTGGCATTCAGCCACATAAGGATCAAGGAGTTTCAAAGACAGCCTACAACCATCTTTGTTTCCCTACTACCATCCTGTGCTGTACTTGGTACAAAAGGGCCTGTCCTGAGGTTCTGGCCATATCACTATACTGGGCATTTATAGGGGTCCCATCACAACATATCTGAACCTTAATTTTACCCACTTCTCGTCATTCCTATTATATCTAATTAGTCCTTGCATCATCTTACTTATTACTCTCTCTCCATAACCCTCCACATTTATGCCCTTCAAATACTCATGTGGTCTTTTCCCACCCCCAGCAGTAGTTTATCCAAGCTTTGCATACACAGCTCTTGAAATCTTCCCTCCTAAATTAATCCCTCTAGCCCCCTCATCATTTTGTGGAATTATTGTTCCTTGACATCCTTTGGTAAGTAATCAAGTAATGACAGCTCTCTCTAGTTAATCAGGGAACCTCCAGTTTCAACAATATTTATAAGGCTCCCTAATAGAAATATCATATTTAGAAGCAGCAAGAATCCAACTGGTTAATAAAAATATACACAGAAGGCAAAGAGGAAAAGGACCAACATGAGCTCTCTTTTTGATAGCCCTAAGAATATGAGCAATGGCCCTAGCTGTGTTTGATGGTAAATGTCATATCTCATGTCAGATCCTGCCTGGATAGATTACCCCTGAAGATCATGTTGCCTCAGAACCCGAACATTAGCAGCTGCATGCATTACATTAACCCTTCACCTGCTACACAATGACTTTGTACTTGCCATGGGCCAAACCTTTTAAAGGAGGGTTGACTGGCTTCAGAGTGTGGGGGAAAAAGAGCTGCAGGACAGATAATGTACAGTAAAGAACCTCTGCACGCGCGTGTGTGTGTCCTTCAGTAGGATGTTTGTGGTGATATCCCAGAGCAATTGTGCAATTTTAACTGATTTAAAGGGCAATATTACTGTTCAATTGTCCAAATGAATAGCACACTTCTCAAGTGTTGGCTAATTATTTTGCAATTATATCTAAAACATACTGGTTCTGTTTTGCTATGACACTAAAACTATGGATAGACTGATGTAAGTTATCTGAATTCCTCTTGCCTGATGGATTTTTTTTATGTTAGCTTGGCTAGCACTATTGCATAAGCAAGCCATTTTGCCCCATAATGGTTATGTAATTCTATATACAGAGCAGTGTCACACTATTTCAGCAAAGATTCATTTGCAAAACATCCTTACTGTGGGAGGGATTTAATTACAATGCAAAGGGTGAGTTTGCATACCACATTGTACTGTCTTACAGCAAAGTAACCTGGAAAACAAAGGGCCTGATTTACCTCAGTGTAAATCAACAGTGTAGCCTAATGAAATCACTGATGTAAAATGGATTTGAGAGGAGAATTAGGCTCATCATTTCTTGAGTGGAAACATTAATTCCAACACTAACATGAGAACATTTTCACTTTACTTCAGGCTAACTTACAGATTAAATTAGGCCTTTCCTGTGGTGTCTGAGCTGTTTACAAATTTATTAAAATTAACATATGGTGACCAGAGTCCCAATTTTATAGGGACAGTCCTGATATTCAGGGCTTTTTCTTATATAGGTGGCTATTACCCCCTACCCCCATCCCGATTTTTCACATTTGCTATTTGGTCACCCTAAATGAACACAAGATGATCTTTCATTCTCCTTCCATTCTTTAAGAACTATTTTTAAATTAGCTAATTGATGGGTTTGGCATATATGATAAACGTCAAGACCAAATTAAATCTATCACAAGTAGGAAACATTATGTGTCCAAAATCACCTCTCTTTTAGGGTTTCACGTCAGAATTGGAAAGAATTGTAATTCTCTTTGGCTTCAGATTCTCAAATAACAAATAATTTACTAAAATTACATTAAACACTTCATTATGGTAAACTGTAACTTTTCACAACTTTGGAAAAGATAAAGTGGCAAAGCTAATGTTTTATTTTTTCCTTTAGCCATTACTCTGTATTTTTTCCAAATTTGATGAAATTTTGAAAAGTTACAGAATGGAATATGGGTTGGAATTTCTAGACATAATTAATTCTACAGCCTTCAACAGCAAAATGAGGAAAGAGGGAAAGTTGGGGGTGGGGAAAATCCCAAATTTCAAAGTTTGAGGAGGGTAGGGGAAATCAGATTTGAAAGCTGAAAGGAAAATTTAAATTCAAAATTAAATTAAAATGACCATTTTCTTTCCCATTGTAATTTTTTAAATAATCAAAAATATTTTCCTATGAAACATTTTTTTTTTATTAAATCCCATTTTTTGTCCAGAAAAATTTTCAGTTGAAAATGTTGAGTACCTCTCATGAGAATCAGGTCTCCTGACTTGGTTGTAGTCATCATGTAAAGAGGAGGGAGGGGCCTAAATGAAATAACCTTGACAACTGGCATCAGACATCATAAAGGGAAGTTTCAAAGGAAAAATTGAAAGAAGGGAAATCAAACTGTGGTTTCATTTAAATAAGATCCGGTTTATAAGGAAGAAATAAAAAATAAAGAGATATATTTGAACTCATTCTCATCTATCCCTGACTTTCAAGCCATGCTCAAATAGTATTGTGCTGGGTGACTGAACCTGAAAGAGACAATATGGACTAGATCTGAGATAACACAAGAAGAAATTACAAGTCTGAAAAAGAGAGCTTGAAAGATACAGACTTGAAAACCTGGACTACAGAATGCAAGGTCAAATGGCTTCCATCTTATACCTACCCATAGTTATAAAAGCTAGAAGTTGGTAGCCATTCGGCCTTACATTAGAATCCAGGTTCTCAGCCCAGAGCTTACAAGTTCTAGCAGGATCTCAATTTAAAGACCTTGGTCCCAGTGCTTAGTTCCTCCATTCAGCACAGGAAATGGAAAATAAAGATGCCACTTTGGTACCTTCCAGTTTCCAGAAGCAGCTGGAACAACCAACCCAAGGAACTAATTTATGTTCTGCTGTAATTGCCCTGGGTCTAGAAACAAGGTCTACAAAGCAAGATGATTAAAAGTTATAACTAACAGAAGGCCAACTAAAATCGGAAAGAATGCCACAGTTCCAGACCACTAGTAGAGGAGTGACAGAAGTTGCAAGAAACTAAAAACATGCATTGGAACTAATTACAGCTCTAAACTGATGTCAGTTTCCACCAATATTTTTCACAAAATTTAACTCAGGAATTAGAAACATTAGATTTATTCCATTTAACAGCAGAAAATTGTTTCAATCTGAAAGATGTGTTGATGGATCTGCACATACTCACAACCCTAGGCGCTCAGATAAGAAATACTCACTTCCAACAAATCTTACCATAGCAAAGCTCACAAATAAAAAAGAGCATTGGATCCAATTCAACCAGCTCAATGAAGCTATTGCTTGGATCAACATCTTTCTCTGTTTATCATTTAAAAACCAGTGGAGAGGCTTTTTACAGATTCTTTTCACTTTCTCTAGAGCAAAACAGGAAATGACTAATAAATTGATAAATGCAAGAAAAGCAGCATTTCATGTATTTAATCTTCCTTTGAGTGGCATACCCCAGTAGGAGTGGCAGACCCACTTCTCTCCATCTGAATAGCCTTCTCAGAAAGAGGGGGTTGAAGCCTATTCAATTAGTCTCTACTATTGGTGCTCATGAATTGGGCCTGAATATGCTTCAGTTCTGGGGGTGTTCAAAATCCAAACTCAGATATGGCTCTAAATTGTGTGATTGGCCCAAGGTGTGACTGGTTTGAGCTGAACCAAAACCACAGATGGGATGTTTTAAATTGGGATGCAGGTTTTGCATGTTTAGCACATGTCCACAGTTCACCAAGATCATTGGTTGAAGCTACTGAAGGGCTGCGCATACAGTCTTGCTGGAAGATCTTCCTTTTTAACTCAGGATACAATCATTATTGCCAACATCGTGTTCCATTCACAGTTAAGACCTTCCAGTGTTCTACATCCACCCCTACAGTAGCTTAACTCAATTATCTTTGTGAAAGTTTCTCTGTAGAGATGGGTTCAAAAGCTGCAAAATCTGGATCCCCAGCCTGTTTCCTTAGTGTGCTAATGAGGCATTATAACTAAAGAAACAAAAAAACAGTTTCTATACCTCTGCCCCAATAGTGGATGGCATGACTCCAGTTTGTCTCACCAGCTTCATAATTTCTGCTCTGATCATCAATGAAGAAGATATTACTGAGTAAATAAAAGACAATCTTTAAAAATATGTATAAATATTTACTGAATTGCATTGGTTAAAGGGCCATCAAAAGCCATGCAGACTGGGCCAAATTAGAAGTTGTCTCATTACACATTTACTTAATGAAGTGGCCTGGATTGACTTCTGTGATAGGTACAGAATCTGGATTTTTTTTAAGGATTTCTAAAATACTGCACAATAGACTGAAATGCCAATGAATGAGCCGCTGTGGTCTGCTGGGTTCACACAGTGGTGACCTGAATTATTTTCAGCATTAACCTGTGATATCATAGTGGAATTATTGGGGTGAAAGCGAGTTCATACTTCTAGTTGTCTTTGTTTCCAATGGTCATTGATATCAAAAGCCATCCTGCATCTGCTGCAAAAATAAATAGGGTTGTTGTGGCAATAGGAATTTTTTTAAAAGTACCTAAATACATATTTCCTCTAACAGACTGAAACAAACCCTGAAGAGCCCTTTCCATTCTGTTAGGTAAATAACAAATATTTTCCATCAATGCGTTCCTCTTTCTTCTAAATCAGATAAAAGCTAAGAAATTAAATGAGAAAGTAAATATGTTTGTAGCATTTATGGACCAGATTCTGAACTCATTAACACAGTTGTGAATCTGGAGGAATTACGCTGATTTCAGTAGAATTACACCAGAGTAAATGAGATTGGGATCTGGCCCCGCCAGTCTATCTTTAGCCAGCAAAGTGCAGGAAAGCTGGCATTAAGGCGGACGCATTAGCTTATACTCTTGTAAGAAGAATATACAGAATAAAGTCAGCTTTATCTTTCATCATGATGTTTGAGAAGTCTTTGGTATAGAACTACACCAAGTCAGCTCATCAATGTTATTTAAAGATGTTCAATGCAATTTAACCCATTGAAATCTATACATAAAAAGTGCTGTTTAACAGTTAGATATTATTATTATATATGAAATAGATTTGACACACTGTAGCTTGGGAGTTAATTTGGTTTTGTTTCTTATATCTGCTTGTTGCTTGAAATATAGCCAGACAAACTTCCTCTTTTATTATCTGATTTGCATCAAGTTATAAGAGAGAAAGCCTAGTGCTAGCTTTATTGTGACACTCAAGGAATTAGTGGATTCTTCATCCAACGTTAGCAACTTGGCTATATGCTAAGATTTATATTGCACAGTGAGGGATATCACTGTGTCGAACTGAACTATAGGGTTATCTGCCCCATTACGCATCAGAATTTTCCTGCCAAGCTGCTCATATTTTTCCAAGCAAGCCTCAACTACGAGGGAGGTCTGACACACTACTCCCTTCCCACTACCCTTGTTTTCAAACACACAATAGTTTGGCATGTATCCAGTCACAGCCAGGTGATTTTTGACCTTTCACCTTTTATTATCTGGTATCACTGAGGGACCACAGATGAACCCAATAAAGAAAGAGAGAAGAAGAAAGAAAATTAGCTTCTCCTTTGCCTTCACATTAACCTGATATCTTATCCTGTTTGTATGCCATGTTTTTGTGCAGGTGAAGTTTTGCCCTGGTGGAATTGCGGTTCTAGTATTATCTCCAATGAAAGGCAGGCTCTTTCATTAAAAACAATTGCTATTTCCAAACAGGAGCTGGTTCCTCAATTCCAGACATTCTTGCTGTAAAACATTCAGCTGAGAAGAGCAGATTGTTCCTGCTGAAAGTGAATGGAATCTGGCAGGAAAACCTCATGTTTTTCCAATCCTAGTTTTTACAAAGAAAACACTGGGATCTTGTTGAAAAATTGCATTTGTTTTGGTGGACACATTTTTGTTCCTCACTTGAATGAATTCCAACTAGATGATATCAACTTTTATCCATCTATCAATAAATAACTCTTTTATTACAATCTCTCATTAAATTTGAGATAATGTCATGTTAGGAAAGGTATAAACAGTTATGTTATAAAAATAACAATTTACACAGATAGATTTAAAATTTGAAAAACAGCTTTCCCCAGTAAGCCCTCAAAAGAAAGGTAATGAGAAAAATACTATATGATTAACAGCCAAACTCACTGTAAATATCACAAAGAGAGAGAGGCCAAGGTGAGTGGACACAGCCCACTAAAGTTACAAAGAAACAAAATACAAAGGTCACCACATTGAATATCCATATGGTCTCTGCAGTTCCATAATGACTGACTTCATTTAGCTCAAGTAGAAATAGATGATGGGGCAGATTCACTCAGCCTTGTGACTAGAGGTGTAAATTACACTTCTTTGCACTAGCTGATCTCCCTCCACCCTAAGGGATATTCATCCCAAAGAGGGAAGATGGTGATATGGTATATTTAGCTATAAAACTGTAATGCCTTTTAGCTTCACTGTACTGCACCTTTAAAGCCCTATGAACTCTCCACGTGTGCAGAGTTCAGCAGCCATTTTGCACACAGTGTATAGCACCCTCTGTTGGCTCCCAATCTATTTTTGCTGCCAATTCAAGACCTTGATTCTGACGTTCTGTGTAGCAATTGCTCCAGGTCCAGACACATTAGTAACTGCATCTTCATCCATGAAGTTCCACTGCACTGGCACAATGCGGATAACCAAAGTGAAGCATGGCAGAGACAGAGATAAAGTATTCTCTGTAAAGGAGACTCAGCTGTATTCGGGTAGATGAGTCTAACCCAAAGTCTGGCCACTCCTAGAACATGCTGCAAGGCCCTCCTGCTGCTTTTAGTTATACTTTTGGCCTTCACAACACCCCTTGGCAACGAATTCCACAGGTTGACTATGCATTGTGTGAAGAAGTACTTCATTTTGTTTGTTTTAAACCTGTTGCCTATTGATTTCATCGGGTGACCCTTAGTTCTCGTGTTATGTGAAGGGATAAATAACACTATTCACTTCCTCCACACCATTCATGATTTTATAGACCTCTATCATATCCCACCTCAATCTTCTCTTTTCCAAGCTGAAAAGTCCCATCTTTTTAATCTCTCCTCGTATGGAAACTATTCCATACTCCTAATCATTCTTCTTGCTCTTCTCTGTACCTTATCCAATTCTAATATATCTTTTCTGAGATGAGGCAACCAGAACTACATGCAATCTTCAAGGTGTAGGTGTACCATGGGTTTATGACATTTATGAATTTGTGGCATTATGATATTTTCTGTCTTCTTCTCTGTCCCTTTCCTAATGGTTCCTAACATTCTATTAGCTTTTTTGACTGCTGCTGCACATTGAGCAGTTGCTTTCAGGGAACTTTCCACAATGACTCCAAGGTCTCTTTCTTGAAAGGTAACAGCTAATTTGTGGTATTTTTAAATAGTCATGCAGTTTGAAGGCATTTCACCTTTGTGGGTGTTCCTTTTCATTCTTGCCCTGTATGTCTAAATTAATCATGTAGAAGCTTAGAATAAACTTTAGCCTCAATACGGCCAATGTACATACAGAAATGCATGGTAAATTAGCCCTTAGCATTGCTAGTATAAATGTAGAGCATAGCAAGACAGATCCTACATCTATATTGTTAACATGCATTTAGAAGTATATGTGGTGTATAGCCCTGATTCTAGGGATTTAAGAAATATCAGCAGAAAGACCTTAAGAGTTAATGCTTTGTTTATAAACCTTTTTAAATATGACCCAGGGCTGCAGTGACCACAGTTTTCATCTTATGACAATAATTCAGTGGTCTCCGGCCACTTCCTAGCAACCATGTTTCCACATGACAAACACCATCCCATTTGGTGCCCTATTCAGCCAAGGACTGAACTGGCATGTACAAGTGTTACTTTAGCACCAACAAAGCTGAGCCCTCTGGGTCAAGGTTGAGAAACATTGATGAGGTAGCTTGAGAAAGCTTACATTACTGTTGGTTATGCTGTTTGTTCTGCGGCGTAAGTACAGCCTGCAGGACTAATCAATCCATCACCTTTTATCCAGAACAAAAATGATTTTAAAAACAAAACAAATATAACAATAAAGTTAACACTCCGCCACGTATGTCCCCTCAGTCTCCGAAGCAAAGAATTCATATTCTCATCAGTCCCATTATGTGAGGGCCATGATTCCATTGCTTCAAATGATAATAAGCTACAAAACATAGAACTATACATTTTTATGGTAAAAATTATTTTGATGCCTATTTTGAAAACAGAGCAGAGAAAGTTTCTGTTTCAGCTGAATGAGATTTTTCCGATTCTGCTTTCTTAACATAATTTAAAAACAGAAAGTGAATAAAAAGCATCAGCAGGCTTCTTACAAGGATTCAGCTGTTAAATCCTTATTGTTATATTTGCTTTGAAGTCAGGGGGGAAAAAATTAGTTTGCCAACATATAATT
The DNA here is from genome assembly GCF_020497125.1 of Mauremys mutica. Lineage (NCBI taxonomy): Eukaryota > Metazoa > Chordata > Testudines > Geoemydidae > Mauremys > Mauremys mutica. The sequence goes on along the minus strand of NC_059074.1, from coordinate 164,699,428 downwards.
AAAAAAAAATGAAGGCACCTTCTGCAAATAAACATGATGCAACAGAAAAGCTGGCACCAAAGTGAAATGAAGTCTGTGCATTACAAAATGAAATTATTTTAAAAGTTAAATTGTATGATACGTAATCATTCATAGAAATATATATATAAAGAACCCAAGATTTCTTTCACGGGCAATCTTGTTAAGAGAGACACTGATCATTGGTACCACATTCTATCCAGAAAGCCTTATTGTAAGCTTGTTAATGGAATGCCCTCAGGGACTATACACACTTCATACATGGATGAAAAGAAAGAACATTTTGTCTTTGAAGAGATGCAGAAGAAAATGGGGTAAATCTCTTTGCATAAAATACATATGGGTCCAGATACTGTATAATCATGCACTGAAGAAGAACTTCCATCACTTGCGTGCTGATGAGCTTGGATTTCTGAGTAATTTGCACAAAAAAAGGCCTATGATGCATATTACTTACATGGGGAAAATGTTTTGTCATTAAAGAAAACAAGGCACAACTTCTGGCCTGAGCTATGGCCCTTTAGTGTCATTCCAGTTGGTTCCTTCTCTTTCCTATTTACTTATTTTTGTCATTTTTTTACAATATAAAGTGAACAAATGCAAAATATTATTATATGGCATGACGACTATGGCTTTATAATTACTATGCCACACAGCTCCATTCCTGATCTGGCAGGACCATTTCTATATCTATGGGTAATCAAGTAGATGGGTACCATGCCTATTCAGCCCTTGCCAACAAAGAATGTCAATTAGTGCCAACTGTGACAGAAGTTTCTGAAGTGAGGTCACTAACACCAACAACTCATTGCACATAGGCCACCGAATAGCCACAAGGCAATCTCTTTTTATCTGGTGACCTGGAGGTGAAAGACTCGTGAATTCCTTAAGCCACTCACTCTCCTGAGCAGAGACTTTGAGGCTTTGATAACACACTGAAGTCTCTCTCACACGGGAAAACAGACTCAAACTAACAGGGCTCAAACTAGAATGCTTGAAATAGTAGTGTGGCTACTGCAGCTCAGCTTCACTTCTAGCTGAAGCTCCACGTAAAGCACGCCAGGTATACCTATTCTGTGTTTCAGCTGTGCTACTAGGTATGAATGGTTAACCAGGAACATCCGAGGGAGGTTATGTTTGCACATTGTAAATAATAAGACAGACGTTGAAAATGTAATATGTCTTTTTACAGCTACTGTACGAGCTACAAACTCAAATGAAAACAACTCATGAAAATAGAGTGAAAATAGGTTATTACATTAATGCTTCTGTCACAGTTCAGGACAACTGCACCTGTATTTCCCCTCTGTGATCCACTAATGGCACCCATCCTTAGGCTTCCGGCTCCCCAGCCGTCACCTCTGGTGGGCAGAGACACACCTCTCTCCCCATCCTGATAGGGGTATTTCCAGGCTGCACAGTACCCTTCCTCCACTGTGAATTCCCCTGTAAGTCAGATTGCCTCAGAAAAGTCTGCTTTGCCTTCTTTCCTCAGAGGCTATAAACAGCATAATTTTCTGCTGTTAAGTTACCACACAGCTCGTTCTAAGCAAGCACACGTATTCTTAAGGTAAAAGCATTATAGAAAAAACATTTAAAACAATCAAAGAACCTACATGCATGCTAATAAGCTTACCACACATCACCCCACCTTCGACAAGGGCTCTGGCAGGTGAACGGCCTTTCAACCCCACCAAGAGGTTTTTCTGTGGTCCCAAGTTCATAACTGCTTTGGCTCAGAACAAACAATCCTATGGCTCTGAAAGTCACTCCCTTTATACAGTTTGGACCTCTTGTCCTCAAGTAACAGGCAATCAGCCCACAAAGTCACCTCCTCAGGGCAATGCTTCAACGGCTAAGTTTTTGCATATCCAGAGGAGTTAAATTTGCATACACCTATCCCTAGAGATTTCTTGGGAAACCAACTTAAATTTAAAAGTTCATATTGTTTCAAATAGTCCTTTGAAGCTCATAACACTTCCCAGGACTTACATTAGTCAGTTCTTCTCCCTAAAGATGTTACATACAACCCCAAAATAATACACAAACATTTGCATTTTTAATGGAACAAATGTCTAAGAAACTTAAACATAATTCAGTAAAGTTTGCCCAAGATACTGCAGGAAATTGCCATTCTGTCACAGCTTCAGTTAAGTCCTAGTCAAAAATAACCAAGTCTTAATATATGTCCAGAGTGCGTGGAATCTGATTTAAGAAATTAGGATGCTTGCAAATCCAAAAATGCATTTAAAATTTTCTCAACCTAATCTCCAGAATTGATCTGGTATCTAGAATCCAGGCCTGATTGATGGATGTCACCAAATGAACCAATATATAAATGCAAAGAATGTAAGTATAGTCTCATAGCTATGAGTCAGAAGATCAAAGTTTGTTTCATATTAAAATAAACCAGAAATCGGACAGCACAATTGATTGTTTGTGAAAATGCTGCATGGATTTTTAGTACAAAGAGTTCCATGCTAGTAATGGATGCATGTAAATATGTACATATGTAGAATAGGTATTAAAGTTGCTGTGTAAATACACATCATGTAATGTAAACAACTATACTGAAAAACTACAGTGCATATAACAAAGCCTGCATTTGGCTAAGTTGTCCTTAGTAGGGCAGTTCACAATTTACTCTAACTAGAGAATGCCCCACTCTCACCCAGCAACCCAGGGACGAGAGCAAAATGAAATAAAGGGGACATCTCAGATATGTTGAGAGAAGGAAGGAGCCTGACCTCAAACTGTGGAGCCAATGCTCTGCAAGTAATTTAGTCCTAGACATTGGTTCAAACACTTTGCAGAGTGGGCCATAGGCGCCGAGTTTCTAATTTGTTGGAGGTGTTCCCCCCCGGCTCCATCCAGGCCCTGTCCCCGCTCCATCCCTTCCCCCAAGGCCCCACCCCTGCCCTGCTTCTTCGCACTCCTGCTCCACCCCTGCCCTGCCTCTTTCCTGCCTCTTCCCCCACACACCCCTTCCCTGCCCAGTTTGCCCCCTCCCCAGAGCACTCCGGCCTTGCTCCTCTCCTCTCCCTGCCAGAGCCTCCTGACGCTGTGAAACAGCTGATCCATGGTAGGCACTGGGAGGGAGGGGGAGGTGCTGATCGGCGGGGCCCACCAGCAGGCAGGAGGAGCTCGGGAGGGGGAGGTTCTGGTAGGGAGGCTGCTGGTGGTTGCTCTGTATCCACCATTTTCCCCCCATGGTTGCTCCAGCCCCGAAGCACCCACGGAGTCAGCACCTATGGCTTGGGCCTGTTTCCAGGTCAGAGATTCAGTGTGGATATGCCTCTGCAAGATTGGCAGCTTCTCCCAACCTCTTCGGTCTAGACAGTAAGCTGGGTGTCTCAGGTGAAAAAGTTGTCTCATGAGACTTCCACAGCTCCCTGTCTGTTGATGAGTCTGAAATACTGCACTGGGCTCTCTCACTGTAGTTCACTGTTTCCACTTCTGGTTCAAGCGAAAACTAGGAAGTGCAGAGGTGTTTGAAAATGAGGGTTATTATAGTAACTAGAGACGAGAGACGTTAACTGAGTCCATCCCCTGCCAGGGCAGCACATAGCCCTCTCAGTACAAGACACAGCAGACAAAAAACTGTTACAAAGCTAAATCGAAGCCCAAGGGGAACTCGAGGAGAGAATGAGCCTGAGCCTCTACTGTCTGATATGCGTGGTCCATTCTGAGGGTGTGACGGACCCAGGAGCACACGGAGGGAATTTATCCTGAGCTCGACCAAGAGCAGAGGCTGAAGTTGTGACTGGCCCTGTGCAAGTTGCACAAAGAGAAGTCAGGCTTCTTGCAACTACATAAGTGCCAGTCACATTCTTGCCCAATCATAATTACTCTTATTATTAACAATGCTAATACGTTGCCCTTCTATATCATCTTCCATCACAGGTTCTCAGGAGGGCTTTACAAACACTCATGAATGAATTAAGCATCACTTATATCGCTGCAGCATGACTAAGGATTATCTCAGTTTTACGGGTGGGACTCAGAGGCACAAGGTGGCTAAGTGACTTGCCCCAGGTTGCACAGGAAGTCTGTGGCAGAGCCAGGAACAAACCTCAGATTTCCTAAGTCTCCGTTTTGTGCCTCAACCACAGGATGATCCCTTAAACTCCACTTCCACTCCCCCCACATAGTCCCCTAGTGTATCTATCACTAATATAAATAAATGAAGATGTTTTCATACCTCCATATTTCCACCTGCCAGGCTGTCTCTCTTCCAGGTGTGTCTCATTTCTCTTCTCACTCTTTGTGTGTCAGAGATCCATCCACCACAGTGCTAAACACTTACAGAGCAACAACAAAATCCTACAAAACAATAGAGCAGAGGTTACATGGCCAAGAAGACTGATATTTTCATCCATTTCTCAGCAAATCATAAAAGCTGTTCTTGACAAGCCCTTCTTTGTAATACCAGTAATCAGGAGGACACAGTACATACTATTGGCCATGGCCCCTCACTGAAAATACCCTGCAATCTTACACAACAACAAAAGCTCCCACTAGGGCCAATGGATGGCAGAGTAAAAACAGAAACCAAAGGCTTCAAATTGCACAAATTACAAAGGTAGAAGAACTGAAAGCAGCATGCCACTAAAAGCCATCTGCCATCTTGGCCCGCCCATGTGTCCCTTCTCCCAGCAGTGTTTTATATTAGTAATGATGTCTCTGTATTATGTATGACAGTGTCTCTGCTGCTTTGAGCAGGCAATAATACAGCTCCTTCAGTCTGGTGCATGGCATATGCACACTTAGCTTGGGAAGCGAAAGCTTCTAGTTCGTACATTGAGGCAACTCTCTTTCTGTACATAGTACAACTGCAAGCCAACATTCCTTTGTTTATTTTACATTATCCAAAGCAAATATAAATTAGATATTAGACAGAGAAAAGGGCCATGCACATTAATGCCATAGTCTGATTATGCAGGCTCCTGGGACCTAACAAATGTTTTGTTTTCACTTTTTTAATTATGTCATTACTAATTTTAATAAGTGAGTGGTTTTCTACCTATAGAAGAGGCTATAGTTTATAAGCCTTCTCCAAGCGAGTTCTGAGAAGGGTTTTAAAGTAGGAGAAGGCTGAGGAAGGGAGTTCCAGCCACGGGGGCAGTATGAAAGAAGGAAAAGGTGTGGAGGTGAGAGGACACTAAGTTCGCTTCCCAGCTAACAGCACAGGCTGAAAAAAGAAGGCAGAGGAGAGCCAAAGGAGACCAGAGCAGAGATGAAAGAGGGAGCTAGGTGTTGGAGGTTCTTGATGGTGAGAACAAAGCACATGAATAGGATTAGGATGAGAATAAAGAGACAATGACGGGATGTTAAGAGGGGCTGGTGGTTCAGGTGAGACAGATGATTTTTGCAGCAGAATCTGGTAAGGACTGGAGGGGAAAGAGGTGAGTTTGGGGAAAGTTGGCAGAGAACATTTGTAAATTGTACAAGTATGTAACCCACACCTGCAGTTTGCCAGCTTCTGGAACTTTGGACTGAACCTCTAGGGGGTTCTACCCTATGAGCGACCTACAACAATAATGGCAACCAGAGCCATCTGTCACCATTTCCCAGCATGCTTGGAGTCAGGAGCAAGGCATAATGGACACGAAAACCCTGCTGAAACCAATAGGGAGGCTACTGCATGGAGTGACCTGGACCTACTCAGCCCCTCAGTGGCAGAGAACAGCCTGATTCAGAGATTTGTTTTAATTTCAGTTTTGAGCTTTGAGTTTGGAGGGAGCTGAGAAAGAAGCAGAACAGCTCCGGAAGTCTCTGCTTAACTCCAACTCCCCACAAAGGGAGCTCCAATTGCTGTGGGATCTAGTGCATGGGTCAGGCACTTCTAGCCCTGCAGAGACTAACATCTAGAGTGGCAGAGATCCAACCTGATGCCAGCAACTGAGAGCCAGCCAAGACCTCTGCAGGACTCCAGACCAGGCAGACAGGAGAGCACTCTGCCTCACCGAGGGGCAAAGATTCTGTAAAAGATTCTCTTTTTTTCCTTTGTTTAAGCCAGCAAAGGTTCACAGCACTGCAGCACTCATCTCCAGATTCATCCTCTGCATACCATCTGCCTGGGAAGGTGCTAAGGAGAGAGCAGGTGGTTGGGAAGAGTTATGAGTGTTGAGGGATGGGAAATTTGTTGATGTGTTAGTAGTACTTATTAGTTAGCCCTAGGCTTTCCTTCCCCCGGTCCTATTTCCCTGCTCCCAATAAAGTCCCCTTTGTATTATATTGTTGTCTTTGGATGTGTGCTTTCTTTGCTGGGGTTTGTGTTGAGGTACTTTATTGTTTCTTGTTTTGTACTGGGTTTTACACTCCTTGCCAGCAGTGGCAGCATAATTCATTTCCCCAAGGGATAGCACCCCAGGCACAGTGGAGCATCACCATGGGTGGAGACAGCAGCTGTCATTAGAATGAACCCAGGACCCACCTGAGCTCTTTCATTGCAGGTCGACTGCATGATCTCAGTGAACATTTCATCTCACATGTGTTTTTTTCACCGCCTTATCTGAGATAGCCTTCAAGACGGAGGAGGGAGGCTTGAAAAATTTGCAGCTACGGGAGGGAAAAAAGGGAGAGAAGTATTTAAAAAGACAATGGGTATACTCTTTCACGATGAACACTATTCACATTACATAGCACATGTGATTTCGGTACAAGGTCACATTTTGCATCTTAATATTGAGTGCCTGCGGCTTTGGTGTTAGAGATCACAGATGCAGGGCCGGGCAACAGAATTCGGCTTGCATGTGGCCATGGTAAGTCATTGTCTTTCGGCTTCTGCAACCTTCATAAAAGCAATGCCCTCCTTTCCCACATACCAAGCAAAGCTCATTGAGTGCTGCGGTTTTCATGTTAACATGCAGCAGCAGAAACCAAACTAACCTCCTCCATCCAATTCTCTGGGATGATCGCTTTACCCCTCCCCCCCCCACAGTGTGGCTGGTATCAGGGAAGATCCCTGCTAGCCAAACGCGAACAGCTCAGCGCCAATGCCCCACCGCTTGGTTAACTGCGGGGAGGATTTCTTTTCAGCCACAGGCAAACAGCCCAGTAGGAACAGCCACCCCTGAATGTCCCCTTAATTAAATTCCCGTATTTCAACCAGGTTACCATAAACAATATCACTCTCCTGAGGATAACACAGTGAGATAAAGAACGGATGTTGCTTGAATGCCAGCAAACACTGGGACCATACGCTGCCAGGCTTTGTCATGCAATGATACCAGATTACTTGCCACTAGCATGGCATGGTAAAGTGTCCTACCATGGAGGATAGAATAAGGCTGACCTCCCCAGAAACCTTCTGCAAAGGCTTTTGGAGTACCTCCAGGAGATCTTCATGGAGATGTCCCTGGAGGATTTCCGCTCCATCCCCAGACACGTTAACAGACTTTTCCAGTAGCTGTACTGGCCGAGAATGCATCCCAAGCCCTCAGGGCAAATGAATAATTAAAAAATGCTTGCTTTTAAACCATGTTTTATATTTACAAAGGTACACTCACCAGAGGTCCCTTCTCCGGCTTCACGGTCCAGGATACCACCTTGGAAGGGTTAGGAGGCTATTTCAGTCAGGCTGAGGAAAAGATCCTGGCTGTTGGGGAGAACGGTGTGCTGTGTGCTCTCCGCAAGCTCATCCTCCTCCTCCTCCTCCTCATCTTCCCTGTCCGCAAAATCCTCAGGCATGGCTGAGAGTACTCCCTCCTCGGAATCCATGGTTAGGGGTGGGGTAGTGGTGGCGGCCCCCCCTAGAATTGCATGCAGCTCAGCATAGAAGCAGCACATCTGCGGCTCTGTCCCGGAACATCCGTTTGCTTCTTTGGCTTTCTGGAACGCTTGTCTGAGCTCCTTAACTTTCACGTGGCACTGTAGTGAGTCCCTATTGTGGCCTCTCTCCATCATGCCCTTGGAGATTTTTTTCAAATGTTTTGGCATTTCATCTTTTGGAACATAGTTCTGCTAGCATGGAATCATCTCCCCATACAGCGATCAAATCCAGTACCTCCCGTACTATAGTGTAAACGATTGATAGATTAGCTAGATGGGTTAGGATGGGTTGATTTTCTTGATGCTTGTGCCAAGACAGAGAATGGTCAGGGTGAACTAGAGGTTTCTAGGCGCTTGAGTTAATTCAAACTGAGATTCGTGTTTGTGAAGATAATAAAGTTAGTGTGCCTTCTCTTGCCAACCAACCTGATTCAGGAGTGCTTATCAAACATTACACAGTCTGAAATGTTATAGTGCACCAAAATGGGATCCATCATTTTCTCCACTGGATTTGAGGAAAAGTTCACAGAAAAATGGTGGTAGTATAATCTCCAATTTGAAAGCTTTCTCATCAATGACAAACAATATTCTCAGTTTTAGATGAAGCCATGCATTTTGGCAATGTGTCTGACTGTAAAGCTATTAATACACCATTTGGATGGTATACATCACAGGGTACCTCAAAAAGTGATTGTACAGTGTGGGGGAATTACGAGGTTGTGATATTATCGTAGCTGTGATTTTAATGTGGGATAGGGCCTTGTAGAAACAATCAAAAAATTAGGTGTCCTTCTGCTTTCTGCAAAAACCTATCTACCACTGATATTAAATGGTCAAAGATTGGTCTAACAGAAGTTAATTGTATTGAACATACATTGAGCTAAAATGTCTTAACTGTTGATCAAGGTAAAATAAATGAAATAGCTGAAAAGTAAAGTGGATCTAAGGGATTAATGGGATGATAACTATCTGACAAAATTCATTACACATCTATTTCCTTTTAATAAAATTATTAGAAAATGATGTTGCCTGGCATTGGGAACAGACATAAACAGGTATTTAAGCAGTTTAAAAACACTAATCACCAATTCACCAGCTTCAAAATACTATGAGTTAACTAAGCCTGTTATCTTGTCAGAAAATGCATCTTCAAAAGGATTAGGTGCAATCCATATGCAAGAAGAGCAGCCAGCTGCATTTACATCAAGATCCCTAAACAAAACAGAAAGATCAAGAAGGAGATGTTGGCACTTGTATACAGTTGACTTATGCCCAACAACATTTGTTTGAGAGAGGAAAGATACATGCAGAAGCTGATCAGATATTACCTGAAAGTTTGCTTAAACACGCTTTGCTTTCATCACCACATAGAATCCATCACGTGAATGGTAAATGCTAAATATGCAAGATATGCAAAGATATGATCTCAGTGTGAACTGTAAATTGGTTAAGAAACTGTACATGTACCCTTAGCAATACAGTAAACAGATAAATCTTACCTGAAAATGATGCTGATGAATATGAAATTCATGCAGTGGTGCAGAATTCTTATTATTTCAAAATTAGCAGAATTCCAAACCAAAACACAGAGCGGTACAGTTTATATATAAACTGTCATTTGTTTTACAAGGAAGGCCTAAAGAAATAGCAGAGGTAGGCTTCAAAATAAGGTCATATTGGCCACATAAAGGAGAAATTAGTAAGAACAACCATCATGCTAAATGAAGGAAGACCAGTTGTTCTATAATTTCTGAGAAAAGAAATGCTCACTAAAGTACAGAGCACTCATCTACGTAATGAAAAATGTAAGCAAAGGGCAAGAAACTATGTTCTAGCCTGGGGTGAGTGCTTAGATAACAAAGTAGCTCATTGTGATACATGTAATTGCTTCCAAAGAGCACAGGCAAAATGCAAGGTCACAAAGTCCTAGAAAATTCATGGAAAAGGCTAGTAGGAGATTTAGTTGAAATATGTTAAAGAACTTACAGTAATTATTACTCATTTCATGGATGTTCCAAAACTAACACGTCAAGTATAATGGCGATTATCCACATCGGGTTATTCTATATAGGTTCTTACACCATACTCATCACTTCTAGTAGTTCACTGAGCAATGTGATTAAACGTCTGTCACATGCTTGTACACTTACCCTCTCACATCATGAAAACCAGGGAATACCAGAGATTCTGATTTATGAAAATAGGCCACAATTCTCAAGGGCAGAATTTCAGGAATTCATTAAGACCTACTAGTCTGAGCATGTCACCTCCAAACCAAAATATACACAGAGTAACCAGGAGAGAGAGGCATTCAGACAGTTCAACGTCTCCTAAAAGTAACTGTGAAAGAAAAGAAAATACTGGGCTTGAGCCCTCTTTTAATTTATGTGAAAGGGCTCCCTTGCCACACACACACTTCAGAGGAAAAAAGGCAGGGGCTTGGGGAGGTTTCTTCTTGTCTTTTATGTTAGAAAGTCAGATCCTGTCTGGAATGGAAGACTCTGACTCTTGAAGTGCTACTCAAATAACAACATCATAAGAGCTAGGAGAGAGAGTTGAGCAATTGAGAGGGAAGGAATATTTTAGTCAGACTGCCTAAAATTACAGTTTTATTTGGGCTTTATTAACTACAATGACTAATTAGCATGTTGAAAAAAAGGAAATTTTTGTTACCCCTATTCTTCTTTAATTGAAGAATTGTCAATTTACACACCCTTGAGAATCCCAACAAATACTGCAGCAAAGCCAGGGAAGAGCAGAGTTGACAGCCTTGATATTTATGAAGGCACAAAACAAGCAGGAAAAAATTCCCCCACTTTCCAGGCCTTCTCTTATACACCACAGAAAAGCAAAAAATCTAGCTCACATAGAGACGAAGAGAATGAATTTGCATGTTGAGGAGGTTAAATGCTAGATATTGTATTAGAAATTTGTGTTGCACAAAGCAAAATAGAAAATCCACAGAAGCTATTGCGCAACAGTGATTTCGGTTTTGCTTTGAAAAAAGAATTGTTTTCTTGGAGATCCCATATGTCTTATGAAAATGCATAGTATAAACTATTCTGAGAGAGCACTAAAGCATTCCCAAAGTTCAACAGTACTCTAGCATACAGTAGGTTCACACCACAGCTTCTACAAACGGAGAATGTTGGGCATGCACATTTCTGCCATCTTCAGAAAAGAGATACAATGCTCCCAGAGTGCTAAACCTTCCAGACATCAGACTGTTCCTCAATACTGATAGGCACTGGAAATTGTAGTTCTTGGAGAAAACATAAGGAATAAATGCAACTGCCTGCCCCAAATTCAGGAGCATTTAAAAGAAGGCCTCCTTTCCCTCTTCTGCTTGAAAGCATAGGATCACAGAATATAAACATTAAAACAGAGAGAGATATTGTCTGGAAAAGGAGGTTTACAGAAGAGATACCTAGTTGAGAGAGAGAGATATTTTAACTACAAGGTTAATGCCCTGGTTGTGGGGATTCCACCAGGAGGCAGGGGCATGGAGTATTTTTTGGAAACAAAATCAACATTTCTACATCAATGAGTTATGAGCTGCCATTGCAATCTCTATGTATTGATCCGCATAAACAGCAGCAGCAGCTACTATATCTGCTACCATGAACCTTTATAAAATCCTGTTCATCCAGCAAAACGCACTTTAAAAAAAAATGAAAGACAGAAAATTAAAACTTTGTCTCATTTTCCAGGCCATTGGAGTACTTCACTTATGATGAGTGGAGAAAAGGGTCCCACTAAAATAAACTAACCACTGAAAATAATGGAAGACCCGCTTGTAAGGATGAGACGGTATTGCTATTATTTATATCATAGTAACACCAAGGAGGCCTCAGTCAGACACTAGGTGTGTTGGGCACTGCACACACACACAAAATGATATACAGTCTCTGCCCCAAAAGTGTACATTCCAAGTGTAAGTCCTGTGGCCTGAAGCTTTAGAGCAGTGTTTCTCAAACTTGGGACGCCGCTTATGTAGGGAAAGCCCCTGGCAGGCCGGGCAGGTTTGTTTACCTGCCGCGTCCGCAGGTCCGGCCAATCGCGGCTCCCACTGGCCGCTTAGGGTTCACTGCTCCAGGCCAATGGGAGCTGCTGGAAGTGGCGGCCAGCACATCCTTTGGCGCCACTTCCAGCAGCTCCTATTGGCCTGGAGCAGCGAACCACGGCCAGTGGGAGCCACAATCGTCCGGACCTGCGGACGCGGCAGGTAAACAAAGTGGCCCGGCCTGCCAGGGGCTTTCCCTACACAAGCGGTGGCCCAAGTTTGGGAAACACTGCTTTAGAGGGTAAAGAGCTCTCTGTAACATTCCCAGCTATTGGGGAATATGGAGAAAGTATGGTACAGACAGAGCTTTTGCATAAACTTTCTAACCAGAATTCCTGGAGTCACCATAACTGTACACAAACTCAGAATTGGTTGGGTGTAGTGGAACTGACCAGGAAGAAGGGTAATGTGTTCCTACCTTGAGACAAAGACTCTGCTCAGAGTTCCTATATGTTACTGGTTCCCCTTCAGTGAGGATCCTGGGCTGTTGAGAAGACTCTGCCAGAGCATGGTGAAACAAGGGCTCTTTGTTGAAGCTGCAGATGACAGCAGCAGAGCTGGGTGAATTCTGGTGAGGTCCTGCCTATCCATTTGTTACATACAGCTGAAAATACTCTACCTGGGTTAGGTGGTGGAGCCTCAGGACAGAACCAAACAGCATTTCCCCAGAGGCCAGAAATAGGCCTGCCTGAGTGCACCTCACAACTCTGGCACTGTGCTACCCACTGACACCAAACTGTGGATGTAGGTTGGGGGGACATTGGCTTATTGGATTTTCACACTGGCAGATGGGAAACAGAGTTAACAGACTACTGCCAAAGTTACTATGGGAGCATGTTTTATTTATCATGCTTAGAGATATATTATGGCTAAGCTTTCCCAGTTTGATGCTGTATTCCCTTTTTTCCCCTAATAAAGTTTTCCTTGATTCAGACACACTCAGAACTTGCAGCTGGGGAAGTATTGCCTAGTAAGTATAACCAAGCGGGGGCTTGAGCTGGAGGTGTTTTTTAGGTTTAAGAGGGACCCCTAGTTGTTTGAGCATAGCCCTCACAGCTGTTAACACCACCTGGCAAAAGGGTTCTACAAGTACACGACAAGACACACAGGGTGGAAACAACAGACAGCCAGGGAAAGCATCAGAGAACAGGAAGATTATAGGTAATGCACTCTCTGTAACCCATTCAGACCTTAGACTCTGCTGAGACAGCTAACAAGGGTAGTTTCTATGATGTGGACTGTTCTCCACTGGGAACTGAGCTGAGTGAGATCATCAACATATTTCACATAGACTCCCAGAAACTCACTGAGTGGTAAATGACTAAGTCACAATTGATTTAGAGTCCACCTCGAAGGGATGTAAACAGTGTCAGTTACACAGTGATGAATGGGCAAAAGGGAGTGGGAGGGCGAGTTGGTAGAAGGTAAAGCAACTGCCAGGAGGTTGTAAGATACAAGCAGGACCTCCCTGCTTTGATTTAAACCTTGATTAATTGCCTTTTCTACACCCTTGTCCTTCTAGTCCCTTGGTCAGCAACGTCCATCTCTTTCCCTTGCTGGCATCCAACACACATCCTCTCTGAATTTGGCCCCAGGATGGATCCAAACCAGTGACCAAGAAGCGAAATGCTTCTAATTGTATTATTGATACCGAGAGCCACTTAATCCCATCTCCTTTAATTTGCCTAAAATGCAGAAAATACAGGAAGGATGAAATCAAAAGTGGGGATGACACCCCCTTATCTTGCTCGTGAGTTTGTTTTGTCAAGACAAACTTCACAGGTTTGTTTTTTCACGTTCTTGAGTTATGCTATGGAAGCAGCTCGAAGGAGCACTAGAAGCCTGTACTATTTACAGTAATAGAAATTAGCTTGCAGTTCTAAAAAACAAGAGCACTCTACAGAATTACTTTCATTGCTATAGTACCTTTCATCCCAAATGAGCCCAAAGCCAGATATAAACTACACCCAGGAATCACTTTTTCACTCACCACTGAAATGCAGCTGTCTCTAGGGTTGTACACAACATCTCCATAACAATAGTTCACGATAACACTCTAGGATGCTTTTGGAAGAATGTGAGGAATATTCTATTCAGTTGAAACTGCAAGGGGAATCCAGGATAGACAGAATATAATTACCCTACATTACAGTTGGTCTGAGGTATACACCATACTTCTGAAAAAATGCCATGGGATCTTTAATTACCACAACTGGGCAGGACCTAGGGTGACCAAATGTCCTGATTTTATAGGGACAGTCCCAATTTTGGGATCTTTTCCTTATATAGGCTCCTATTACCCCCCCGGCCCAATTTTTCACACTTGCTGTCTGGTCACTCTAGCAGGACCTTAAGTCTTATCTGAAAAAATCTCCACGAGCACAATGCCCCCTACATCATGCTGTATCTTTGGTTCAGTATTGACTCAAAAGAAAGAGAGACACTTATTTTAATCATTATCCTGACTTCATCAGCACCCATGAGAAGTTCTTCTTACAGATTTATTCCGCAAGGACCAAACAGGCCCAAAGAGCACCCTTCAAGGCGGACTGACTTTAAAAGGAGACATTAGCTGAACTATGGTCTTATATATAAACAGAAATTAAGTCTGTTGTATATTAAATCATCAGTATTATTGGACAGTAGTATTCACAGTAGAGGTATGAAGTGAGTCTTTCTAGTGTTCTAGTGCAATGTTTTGTGCTTTGTTTGCACCATTATTATATGTATCTGAAGTTTGTGGTTTATAACAGTATTTGCAAAGTGCCCGTTAGTGTTTGGGAATGTGCAGATACTGGCTATATTACAGGCATAAAACAGGCAGAGTCCCAGGTACAGGACAATAGTAACTAGAGAGGGATAAGGCTGTCCATTTTCCTGCAAGCACAGGATGTAATCCCAAGAGCCATGTGTAGCTGAGGAAAATATTTCTATCCTAAAATTTTCACTCTTTCATTTTTGGCCCTCAGCTTTTACTTTTCCACAAAATTCAACTAAAATGGTCATTTTGACAACAAAAACGTGAAATTTCACATTGCAAATTTGGAATGTTGCACTGCAAAGCCACTTGTAACTCAGACTAGGCCCATTCTCATGGGGATACAGGGGCCCAAGTTTACAGAGAAAAACTCCCATATCATTAGAATGTGTGCAGGCAAGGGAAATGGGCTCTTTTTCCAGTTAAGAACGATGTCGGTGGAAAGTCACTTTTCCAAACATTTGGCTTTTGTTTGTGTTACACCCTGCTCCTGCAGTTCAATAGAAGGCCTATCAGATATTAAAATGACCCCTCATCTGATTTTAGTCAGTAGAAGAAGTTAACCACATAAAACAGGTGCCAGATAGCAAAGAAGCTTGATCTGAGAAATAGCGTCACCGCTGTTCTCTCGTTTACAAACAGCAAATCCTTTAGCCCTATTATTGGTTCTCTCCTTTGCCATATTCTAGCTCCAAAAGCCACTCTACTTCTCTACATTGTTAGCAGCTTTTATAGCCAAAGATAAGTGTTCATCACTTTTAATGTCATCATTGCATCTGTTTTGTCATTTAGCTGCAGCAGGTTGTATTACAATGAGACAATTAATGAGGAAATGGATACAAATATTTTTATTTCAAATAGCAGCTCTCGGATAAGATCTGGAAAACAGAATCAAGCCATATGATTGTAAAAGAAAACAACCTAAACAAGTGGGCATCGTGCCACTATTTGTGAATACTCTGTAAATACAAACATTGTAACGGAGCGGAAAAATGTACATTTTTCACTTTAGTCTGGCTTTTTTTTTTTAATTAATTTGGCCCTTTTCGTTTCACATAAATGCAAACTCAGGCATGGCACATCAACAAACAGGATCATTTCTCTTTTTGTGAAAAGCCAAACATTGCATTCCCATTCAGAAAAAGCAGCCTATACAAAATGCACTGCTAATAACTGAGGCCTTCAAAATGAAAAAAAAATCATTTCTATTACTCTCTGTAATACATTTGCCATGAACATGGTTCATTTGTAATTATATTTAGCTAAGAAATGTCCCTTTATTTTCATAATTTCCTGAAGATGTAGAGGCAGAGGAAGAATGCTTATGACCAAATTCCTGATGGAAAGGAGAGGAGCTTAAGTGCTTGCTACAAGAGGAAGAAAACTCTTCTTGATGTAATCCTTGCAGAAATGTCCCTTGACTTCGGGGAAACGAGCATTCTTTTAATTTTATTAACATTTTCTAAAATATTGATCTGTGTTATGAAGTTCTTCTGAGAAAGCACAAGAAATTTGATCAATCATATTAGAGACGTGAGAACTGGAAGGTAGCCTACATACATCCTCAAAAAAATAAGTACTGAAAAATACAGATGAAGAATATAAAATTAGGTAGAACTGTATAGAGAGGTAGATCCTTTCCAGGCCTCTAGATTCTACACTTTTATGTCACTGAAACATTTGGCCTATCAATATATTTTGCCTATTATGCCAGGCAAGGCTCCGACTCCACAGGAGAATAGCACTGTAGATCTCTGCAGGAATATAAGACCTTTTTTTCCCCAAGTAAAACGTTCCCTAACTCTGCAAGGGAGATTGGCAGTAGATCTCAAACTCTGGCCTGTCTTTTTAATACCTCTACAATAGCTCAGTTGGATTGAGACCAGCTGTTGGTACATTACCATTTGTAAATGCTTAAAGCGACTACTCCTTGTTTTCTTGGCAACATT
Organism: Mauremys mutica; assembly: GCF_020497125.1. Lineage (NCBI taxonomy): Eukaryota > Metazoa > Chordata > Testudines > Geoemydidae > Mauremys > Mauremys mutica. Next base: position 164,682,867 of record NC_059074.1, on the reverse strand, counting down.
TACTGTGGAGGGGGGGAAAGCCACTTTCATTCAGACATTAAGAATTGCTGGATGCCAGCTTTGGCATACACAAGCCATTGTTTGCACAGCTCTCTTCAACAAGTTCTCAAAAAAATCAACCCTGTAGGGAGGAACTCAGCCCCCAAAACTTTGATTTATGCTGTCCATCTAGCCTTTATTTGAAAGAAGACGCATCTCTAGTCCAACTGTTAAGGGCCACAGGTCTTTCTGGGCTTCAGTTTTGCAGACTCCCCCAAAAAATCACCTAGGTGACACTCTCATGCATGATTATGACGACTTCCCTATGTACATCTAAGATTAGCAATTAGAGAGATTGGATCTTTCATTTTACGTGGCCTAAAATCACAGTTTGGGTGGTCAGAGTTTGGGGGGGAAAAAACACAAAATAACCATGGTTTTACAATAGCAAAAATGCTACTATAGACCCTTGAGATTTATGCGGGTTACAAATATATGGTTATAGCAATGAAGAACACAGACTTACCAGAAAATTTACTTTAACATTTTTCATTTCAATTATTCAGTTGAAAACAGCTTTTGTGACCTTTCATTGTCTCATCCCTTCCAACCATCCCTACCAGAGCTGGGTGCACTGGAAGTGTCTGAGCCCGAATGCTAACATCTCGATGGTTGCAGCTGCTAGTACAATAGGATTAATTTGCCATCTACCAACTCTAATGCCCTTCTGTTTCATCTTCTTTCCCCACCAGGGGCAGTGGTGACAGCATCTGTTTCGCTGTTTTTTTAGTGGCGCCTTTCGTGCTGTTATAGTTAAGGGTCTGTCATCATTTCCATTACATACACACACACACTTCTGGAGAGAAGGGAGAGTTTACAACAACCCATCCAAAATAAAAGAAATAATTTGGGGCTGCAAGTTGGCACAAGCACCCAAGAGTGAAGCATTTTAACAAAAATTGAGGATGTGGGGCACTCTAGTATTCTGGTTTTCAATTAATGTAAAAATAATGGCAGCAAGTAGGTTAAGATGTTCACTGATTATTTTTTTTTAACACTTATGTTCCAAAACAAATTCAACTACTCTTTTAAATGAAATTTGGCAGGAAATCACAGCTCAACCGTCTTCTTTATTTATTCAGAAACTAATAAGGCAAGTGATGGGGCCTAATTTTTAAATGGTTACAGCCAAGATTTTCAAAAAATGATGAGCAATTTGGGGTGCCTCCATTTTGGGTGTGCAATGTGAGATACTTTAAAGAGGCATAATCTGCAGAAAGTGCCAAGCACCTGCCCTCTGAAAATCCTGCCATGCTACCAACAGGTATTTGTATAGCATCTGACTTATCTCCACCCTGTGAATTTTTTCTCTGACTTTGCTACTGTAATGTTTGGTGAGGAAAGGGGGGGGGTTATTGTGGGCCAGCCAGCAGGGCCAATGAGATCTGCTAACAGATAATGGAAATCTCCATTAGCTCACGTGATTCTGGAATCCAGTGTTTGGAAGCTCCTGGTTCTGCAGGTCTGTATGGAATCTACTCTCTAGGTTGTCTGTAGTGCATGGATTCATTACATCTCACCTTGTGAGAGCACAACTTCCAAGAGCTTAGAATCCCCAGTCAGCATATCTGAAGCAGTAACTCCACTCCTAAGAGACTTACTTTCCATGCCTAAGAGCAGAGCCGGCTCTAGGTTTTTTGTCGCCCCAAGCAAAAAAATTTTTGGCTGCCCCCTGCCCCAGCCCTGGGCTCCCCCCCGCACCCCTCTGCTGCCCCAGCCCTGGGCTCCCCCCTTCCCCTCCACCAGTGCCCCCCACACACACCTCCTGCCGCCCCAGCCCTGGGCTCTCCCCCACCCCCCACCTGCACCCTTCTTCCGCCGCAGCCCTGGGTCACTGGTAACTCGCTCCCAGGGCGGGTCATTCAGCAGGAATTTTGGATGTGCACAAAACACAGACAGGATTGGTTCCCATATGGTTACAGAGCTGCAGT